>NW_021132754.1:0-232109 GCF_004193835.3 Ostrinia furnacalis
CACTAGCGCGATCTGTTATCACCACTAGGAAACCACGCGGGCCCGAGCAGTTTCAAGACTTAGGTCGGCCACATTTCGAGTATGGGATGATGCATCTGTACTAGTATTATATTATCTGTGGTAATACAAACTTCTTTGTAACGTTTTAATTAAACAACTTGAAAAAATCGAACCGCCTAAGGCGGGAATCGAACACCACGACATTTCGCTTGCCGGGCGACTGCTCTTCCACAACTGAGCTACTTAGACACTGGATGAACCTGTCGAAATTTTCAAGTGTTACGGCCGCTTCTTTGTAATGACTCTGTTATGAACGTTTGGCAAGAGATGGCGCTGTACGTATATAATATGTCAGTGGTAACTCATGTCACAAGAAAGGCAGCCAGTCACCAGCTAAATAATGATTATTTATGTGTTCGTGGACATAAGCTTAATTAGATTTATAATTCTATGGTTATAAGCATTTGCTCTTGAATTTAAGACACGCAGCAAGGTATATCATTTCAGATGATTTAGTCACAACTCACTGCTACTTTTGTTGGTTTTTAGTACGTTTCACAGGTCAATGTTAACCCAACAAAGAGAAAATAGCATGACCTGTCATTCGGCGTGCGTCATGAAGTACCAACACAAAGGGCACTGGACAATGTTTACATGTATGTACTTGTACTCATAATTCGCAACATTGCAGATCTATTTGAACGATGACTTAGTGCACGTCCATATTATAATAAAATTTTAAATGGTTCTAGTTGTTACTTTGTTACGAGATTACAATGTCCTATGCTGGAGTAATGGAACGAGAGAACTCTATTTACGGTAGGAGGAACCTCTCTGCGGGATTATAAAGAAGTCGGCGTAACAATGTCACAGACTTCAGGTGCTGCAATTACCATTGCCGAAGTTTACACGCCTAAATGGCTAATTCAGTACTCCTCGGATATCATAAAATACTAACCCATATAAATATACAAGTGATGACGTATATGCCACATAAAATCCAGGATCGACCTTTTACCAGAATGACTAATGTGCCTTTGCACGAGTCCAGTAGTTGACCGATGTTAAAAATGATTTCCCTACTGAGGAATTAGAATAATCAATGGCATCGATCGCACGTTATTATTGCATATACAGACCTTGAACTTATACCATATAAAAACATTAAGATTGAAAGTTATGAAGAGCTTTTATCAGTCCCAGCGTTTTTCAGTGAACAATTTTGCCGATTAATGAAATAGACTTTCGTCCACGTGCTGTCATCAATAATAAATGTTATTATCATCATTAATTAGTACGCCCATCGAGCCTACCCCTTACTGTCGTGACGAAAAGCTCGAAACATACCCGCAATAATCGGTGAAACGGGTCCTGCGTGTCGTCATCGAAAGTGGAACTTCTGCTAATTAGCACCGTGTTGTTGCACAATTAATGCCCGTGGCACGCTTCGATCACGACACGTGTCAAAAGCTCGTGCTAGGGTGCCAGGGTCGGCTCTCAGCTGGCTAAAAAAATGCTGCACGAATCGATTTGCGAACAGCACGTGGGTGCTGGAGTCACACACAATTTATTTGATAATTGTCACGTGGTTCCTGTCAATACAAATTTAGCATAACGTTACTACGAAGACATCATCTCCTAGGGAAAGACAGGTTTTTAGAAATCAATGAAACCTATGCTTAATTAAATGTTTATTTAATTTTATAGATTACACCTTGAAGTTAAGTTATTTTAACAAAGTAAGTTATTTTACAACCCTTGCAAAAGCTGACCAGTCCGCGTGATACTATTGCGTGGAGCCCCTGAAAGCTCATGCAGAGGTCACGACCGCACAGAAGTGTGATATCGACCTATTGTTTACAAGGCTTAATGATTACTCATAATTCCATAAAAACATAACATTAAATACAGTTTTTAATGTTCAATCGCAGCAATTATCGAGACATTGAAGTTTTCAATTAGACAAAATCAAAAAAATCAAAATCAAAATCAAAAATATTTATTCAGTTTAGACCACAAGTGGCACTTATGAACGTCAATAGAAAATAATAAAAAAAGAAAAAGGTAGCCCTTATGGGGCACTTTACATGTCTCCTTATCTTTTGGGCCCTACCAGCGCTTCGAGACAAACATATGNAAAGTATGCAATTTGTCCTTCCTTAACTAACAAAACAAACATAACATTTACCCGATAATTGCTAACTTAAAAACCCAAACTATTCAACTACCTTAGAGTACTTATACTATCTTATACCTATTTACATATCAGTCTCTATTGGAAGCAGACACAACTTAGATATTGGGCGCTTAATTGTCCCATTTTTTGTTTTAAGCGTTATTACCCTAACTAAATTGTCCTGTCCCCGATGGACAGCATAAACTCTACCATACAGCCAACGACAGGGCGGTAATCCGTCTTCCTTCACCAACACGACATCGCCCACCTGTGGCTGAGGCTGCTGTGATGACCACCTGTACCGATTATAAAACTTTGTTAAGTACTCCCGAGACCATACCTTCCAAAACTCTTGCAGCATTCTCTGAGTATACTGCCACCGCCTTAAAGAACTCACATTATGAGACTCGTAACTCTTATCAGGAGCCGTAACAATAGGTTCTCCCACAAGGAAATGACCAGGAGTCAAAACAGAAACACCTTCAGCATTGCTTGAAATAACCGACATCGGTCTTGAATTAAGACAGGCTTCTACTTGACATAAAACCGTTGACAGCTCTTCGAATGTCAATGTTGATTGTCCCACAATACGTTTTAGATGATACTTCACAGATTTCACACCCGCCTCCCAGAGGCCACCAAAATTAGGAGACCGCGCGGGTATGAAATGCCAATTGCAGTCGTTACTGGCTATCGACTCTGCTACTTCCTGCAACATAGACCCATTTTCCGTCTGAAAAAGTCGTTTCAACTCGCTAGCTGCTCCGGTAAAATTTGTTGCGTTATCGCTCCACATATCTGAGCAATGGCCACGCCTCGACACGAAACGTTTAAACGCCTGCAGAAACCCTTGAGAGCTGAGATCAGTGACGGCTTCAAGATGAATGGCCTTAGTTGCCATACAAACAAAAAGACAAATATAGCCCTTGTATGCCTTGTGGCCACGTCCCTTTGCAGTGCGAATCTGTATGGGCCCCGCGTAGTCCACGCCGCTACATCTGAAAGGGCGTATTGGTGTTACTCTTGCTGCAGGTAATTGGCCCATCAGCTGAGTCTGAGTTACGGCCGCATTTTTAGCGCATGTCACACACTTTCGGAAGTATGATCGAACCAGCTGTTTCATTCCCAAGATCCAATATTTAGCCTGAATGAAACAAATCATCAATTGTGGACCGCCATGGAGTGTACGCTTGTGGGCATCTTCAATAATCAGGTTGGCTAGATGACACTTCTTGGGTATTATGATGGGATGTTTCTGGTTGTGACTTAAACCAGAATGCTCCAATCTTCCTCCTACTCTTAATATATCCTCATCATCCAAGATTGGGTTCAACGAACGAAGTGTACTGCTTTTTGGTAAGTTTCTTTTTTGTTTGGTTAATAAAATCTCATCCTTGAAATGTAGTGCTTGATATTGCTTGATGCATACATTTTGTGCTTCAGTTAGTTCTTGTGTAGTCAAATATCCTTTGCTTCTCTCATTAGGTTCTACTCTTAGATTGTTTATAAACCGTTTGCAGTATGCTATAACTCTCTTCAACCTGGTAAAAGATGAAAACCTCTCCCAAATATCTTTCTCTATCACTGCACAATGAGATTTAACCTTCTCCAAATCCGTCGTCACATCCTTGGGTTTCTCATACCTGATGGTTTTATTATGCAAAAAATCCGGACCGTTGAACCATCTGCTATTTCCTACTAATTCTGCAGGTGATACTCCTCGTGATGCTGCATCCGCTGCATTTTCTTGAGAGCTGACGTGCGACCAATGATGGGAATCCCAATTCGTCTGGATCTCTGACACACGATTTGCGACAAAAACTTTCCATCTACTTGGGTGGCTGTTGATCCATGCGAGAACTATTGTAGAGTCTGTCCATGCTCGTAGGTTAACTTTCTCAACACCTAAAACTTTGGCTGTATCTAGCATCAGACGTGTTAGTAGCACTGCTCCGCATAGCTCTAATCTTGGAATTGATACCTGCTTGACTGGTGCAACTCTTGTTTTAGCAGTTAACAGTGACACACGAATGTTCCCCTGGGAGTCGATCACACGGACATACACCACCGCCGCGTATGCCTCTTTGGAGGCATCACAGAAGCCATGCAATTCGACTACGCAATTAACCTCAGTGTGGACCCATCTTGGTATGTTAATTGACTCCAACAGTTTCAGCTCCTCCCGGTAAGTAAACCACTCATCCAGTATATTTGTCGGTACAGCTTCATCCCATTCAATCCCTGCTAACCATAGCTTCTGAATTAGTATTTTTGACTTTATGATGCTGGGTCCTACCCAGCCCAATGGATCATAAAATCGTGATATATCACTTATTATTTTCCTTTTTGTTACAGGATGTTCCAGCGTCGGGAGTTTGACAGCGTAACGGAATGAATCTTCACTGCGGTCCCAGGTAAGTCCAACTATCTTCATTGTTTCATCTGACTTAATCTTCAATCCCTCTTGAACATCTTTCATCCCTGTTTCTCTNCACCACTAATTTTGATATCGCAGTAAATGTCACGGCACTGAATTCGTTCGTAAAAAAGTTTAGTTTTTTTTATTTATAAGCAAAATACCAATGGATTTTTAATACTTACATGGGGTAAATGACTTCATTGTTCCTGTAGTTCTTCGTTTCACTTATGTTATTGCACGTTACGACGCATTATCCAACAATATCGGAGAACATTTCCTCAGTACGACCGAATCGCGACTAACCTGGCGTCGCGGGCGATGTTCGTTTCTGGGCATATCGCGGAGACACGCGCCACGCCCCCGTTTCACATCTATTCCCTTCTATGATCTGAGGTGCAGACTGAACTGACCACGCATCCTTGTCATCAATATAGTCTCGAACCTTGTAGTACCCTTTGGACATAAGGGTATTTTTTATATGTATATTATATTATCTGTGTATGTATCTTAAATTTGTTTATTGGCAATTCGACAAGGTTGTGTGGTATTTTGTTAAATATGGTAATACATTTCCCCAAGAATGAATTACCTATCTTATGCAACCTGAATGATGGAACAGCAAGTTTATTCTTATGTCTCGTGTTAAATGAGTGGACGTCACTTTTCTTAGTAAATAAATGTATATGTTTACGGACATACATAATGTTATCAAATATGTATTGCGAAGCCACAGTCAATATATTGATTTCTTTAAAAACTTCTCTAAGCGAGTCTCGTGGTTTAAGACCGTATATTGCCCGAACAGCTCTTTTCTGTAAAATGAAAATTGATTCTATGTCTGCTACCGCATATGTTTATCAAAAATAATGCCTAAATTAGGCTTTCAACTAGCTCTTATAGTAATTACATAGTTGACAGTTACTAATNTAGTATTAACTTGTTTGACATTAGGCATAGTGAATTTTAAACATTTGGTTTTTTTTGCGTTTAATAGCAAATTATTAGTTGTAAACCAGTCTAATACTTTGGAAAGAGCATTTAAGTGTATGATTAATGGATACTTACTTAGATTTTATCTTTCAACTCGTGCCTAACAGGTTTTACACGTGAGTTGTTGACATTTGCGAACATTGTTTTTGGGATAATTACCATGCCTTCTGTCAACAAGTGCCTTGATTTTATGTTGTCGTAATTACCGTAATAAGCCATATTCTTAACATTACAAAAACCAAGTAGGGCTGGCCATTTATGAAAATTACACGGGCAATTTTCCTCAATGACACATTGGAACTGATTTCCGACTAATTAGGATGACATAATGAATAGGTTGTTAGGTAGTAATGTGGATTTGATTCATAATAAAATGTAAGGCAAAAATATAAACAAAAATAAAAGTATTATCTAAACATATCCGAATCACATGTGAATTGAAAGGTAACAAAGTTTTAGTAAAGGAATAGATTTGGAAAACCAGTCGCAGGGGAAGACATGAAGTGCTGCTAGCATCAGATAATGTTCTAGGGCGCTCTGCCCACTGAACAAATAAAACTGATTGCTTTTTAATTGCCGCCGACAGCGCACCCCGGTTGCGTCATATGTAACTAACATTGTCCAATCCATACCATAATACAAATAGGCATAGTAAACGTAAGTTTTATGTGCCTATGTATCTATTATGTAAGTATGTTTCAGTACAAAAGAAACGTATTTTAGGTAGTACATTTCTTTTGTACAAACACTTCAGGGACAGGGCATTGGCAGCTAATAAATAATGTAAGTCAAGAAAGTTGTTAGTCAGAAATATTTTCTTGTGTAACATTTTAAGTAGAATATAAAAGTAGCCCTCATAGTAGCCTATCTTACTCTTTCCATGTTTACTGTGACATTACATACTTAGTCAGTTTTCACAATCGCTCATAAGGCCAATTTTGTGGCGCATCCGACGGACATTTGGGCAAGGTTACCCCAAATTACAATTGCGCATGCTTCGCAATTGGATCCAAGATAAGTTATATTATTATTGCATTGCAGTCTTGTTTCTAATGTGTTTGGCTGTACAAAGACTTCCTAATGCATATTTATGATGTGCAAATTAATATCGTTAGTAGGTACAATGATTTAGGTGTTACTTTAATTGATTGAAATAGCTGGGTGCGGAAGAGCTATGCATAACAGCGAAAATCAAAACTTTATTACACTTTTAGGAAACTGTTTCAATCATTTCGTACGTCATAAAAGAACCCCCAAAATACTTATCCATTTAAATACAAGTAGGTATGTCAAGATGATTCGAAGATGTTCTCTTCAAAACATTATATCTAACCTTTTCGAGAAGTGAGAAGTCCTCATGTGGGAAATCAAATCAACCAATCAAAAATAAACACCGTAAAGGATCTCTACAAACAAGTATCTCAAAATAATAACAAACAAAATCTATAAATAGATTTTATTCGTCACTTCTTGTTTATAAAGATTTACTGTAGAGTTCTTGTTTCTCATGTATTATTCACGTGAATAAAAGCGAGGAGCAGTGCCGTAATGAATTTTGGGCAGATTTCGCTTTCGTTTTCACCGCACGCGCTTCAGACGGAGGATAATTGGTGGTTACGCTACAGGCTCAGCGGCGCCCGCGCAGTCTCGCTGCTCTCAAGGGTAGGGTTACCGCTTGTATGAGTCAAAAGTAACACTAAATAAATATTCAGGTTTGTTTGGAAGTGTTTTTTTACAATCCTGAAAATATAATTACATTTTGTTTTATTTAGACACCATATTTAATTATGGATTTTAGTTTTTGCTTCTACGATACGACCCGGGTTTCGACACGTTCCTTAAGGCACCCTTCGTGCAGTACCCTGGCCACGAGTCACGCGAGCCTGTGTCAACAATCAACACTCAAATCAAGAGCTTCCTCATTGTGGATAAAAAAAAAAAAAACACGCGGACAAGTGTTGTGTAGTATTGTATCACGTAATTACACTGCAATTATCCGTCGTGGGCCGTGGCGTTAGGCTTGTTGTCAAAAGCATAACACAGATTTTTTAACGACCGTGTCCGACATTCTTTCAATGAAATCGCTTCTTCGTCTGAGATATCATTTTCAATATCTGAAATATTAATTGATTTAACACAATGATATTTGTAGTGAACAATCATTGTGTTCACTAATAACATTTCAATTATTTCGCATTAAATAAATCTGTGAAATCTTCTGAAAACATTTGTTATAATAAAATCTGCAATGTTTTCCAAATAAGCGATATAGCCGCTCACTTTCGTGGTAACACATTCGCGTTTAGGAAGGTAACACATACCTACTATTTTATTTTACTTTGATTCGCATCACTGAGTAGAGAATTCCATTTCAAGAGCAATCAAAAATAGGTACAATAATAACATCAATATTTATTAAAAGAATCCAAAATTGAAAATAATATAGTTACGTACCTACGTGTAATGAATTTCTTAACTATTACTCTGGAAATAATCAAAATCAGATATATTCGTCATGTTGAAAAGAGATGTTATTTTTTTATGTAGAGTCACAGAATAGATAAGTAATACAGTACAAGTAAAGTAAATTTGTCACGCAGGTAAGTCCCAATATGCATTTAAGCTTTTGCATGTGTAGTATTTTGCGTTTGGCAAAAAATTAATGGACGGGTATTTAGTTTTTTATTGGGTTTAGTTAGCGATTACTGTCAGACTAACAGATGGGCACTCCATCCCTAATACGGCGCGGTCAAAGGCTCGGCTAGTGACTGCGCGGGCATTCCCGCAATGGCCGAATATGGCACGCCACCAGCGCGCAGCGGCTTAATCCTTGGCCCAGTGTTTCGAGGACGAGGGTTTCAAGGATTCAATCAATACATAATATCCAGTAGGTAAATGCTATCATATTCACAATATCATAACTAGTAATTGGTATACCGAATTTGAAATTTTATTACTTTTGTTTGAGATAGAATAAAAATAAAGACAAGAAGCTGATTTTTTGTGCTATTAGTCAGATTGCACAAATTGGGAGATAGCCAAAAACAATGACGTACTAATGTGTTACGTCTATATCGCGTCTCGTCAGTGATAGTATCAGGGAATTCAGGGACTACTGCAGTGATTGACGATACGCCACCGGCCATGGGGGGAAACAAAGGAAGGCGGGCGGTACGGGAGTTTTATTTCAGACGAATCTGCTCTATTTAGGAGAGCAATTTATGTAGTTGGTGTAAAGGGCGAACTACAGGAAAAATAAGTGGGTAATCCAGAAGGGGTAGAGAAAAAGCATATTCTTTAGTTTCGTCATAATAACACAATCGACGATAATAAAAGAAAAATACTTTCGAATCTATCAAGTAAAGATCGGTCAGTGTTAATCGTAACTCAAAGACGGCGGAATCGTTATCAACCCATTTGCGATCGATAGCGCGGCAAGTGAAACAAAAGAAGCGCCCGACGACGCGACGATCGCCTATCAGCTGATATGTTTAATGTTTATTTCATTATTCAGCTTGTATCAATGCAAATGTATAAATCTTTATCGATTCAGGATTTACGTATGTATTTTCTCTACTCTACCCTTTTAGATTATTTCTTTTTTCAAGTTTACTCATTTTCGAAGATGACAGAATAATAAAATAATGAATTTTAGAAAATGGGAAAAATATTATACTGATTATTCATGTAGGTCTTGACATTGAAATATTCAAATACGACCTATGCAAACCCAGACAATATGATAAAATAAGACAAAATATGCAATTTCTGACTACTCAGCCAACGTTTGGAAGCAAAACATTTGCGTTAGTCAATTGTACCTACTGAGTTTTTATATTTGTTTGTACTTCTTTACAAGGTGTTTAACCCTCCCGTAGTGAGAGGGTGGAATTCCCTCACCCTGAGCACTCCTAGCCGTTATCACTCCTATCACTCACTCCTACACTGACTAGGGGTACTACTAACTAGTGAATCAAACACCGTCTTGAGGTCAACTGAATTCAACTTTATTATTTCCTCGGTTATATATAAAGGGCGGGCAAAAAATCTGGACACCGCGCGCTAATATTTTGCCTTAATCTAATAGGTGCCATCTATTGGCCAAACTGCGTGAACTATCTGTCATCTAGCGCGCGGTGACATCTATCGGTAAACTACCAAACCTTAAACCGACGTCAACATAATCGCCCACCAAGGACAATTATGCAATTTGTCCTTCCTTAACTGACAAACAAACATAAATTATCTACCCGATAATTACTAACTTAAAATCAAACTATTCAACTACCTTAGAGTACCTACTTATATTATCTTATACCTATTTACATATCAGTCTCTATTGGAAGCAGACACAACTTAGATATTGGGCGCTTAATTGTCCCATTTTTTGTTTTAAGCGTTATTACCCTAACTAAATTGTCCTGTCCCGGATGGACAGCATGAACTCTACCATATAGCCAGCGGCAGGGCGGTAATCCGTCTTCCTTCACCAACACGACATCGCCCACCTGTGGCTGAGGCTGCTGTGATGACCACCTGTACCGATTATAAAACTTTGTTAAGTACTCACGAGACCATACCTTCCAAAACTCTTGCAGCATTCTCTGAGTATACTGCCACCGCCTTAAAGAACTCACATTATGAGACTCGTAACTCTTATCAGGAGCCGTAACAATAGGTTCTCCCACAAGGAAATGACCAGGAGTCAAAACAAAATTCCCATCTTGGTATGTTAATTGACTCCAACAGTTTCAGCTGCTCCCGGTGAGTAAACCACTCATCTAGTATATTTGTCGGTACAGCTTCATCCCATTCCATCCCTGCTAACCATAGCTTCCGAGTTAGTATTTTTGACTTTATGATGCTTGGCCCTACCCAGCCCAATGGATCATAAAATCGTGAAATATCACTAATCATTTTCCTTTTAGTTACAGGTTGTTCCAGCGTCGGGAGTTTGACAGCGTAACGGAATGAATCTTCACTGCGGTCCCAGGTAAGTCCAACTATCTTCATTGTTTCATCTGACTTAATCTTCAATCTTTCATCCCTGTTTCTCTTTTCATCTCTTCTATTAATTCATCACAGTTACTCGTCCATTTCATTAACTCGAATTCTCCTTTTCTAGCAATTCATTCATTTCCTTAAATATCTTGAATCCTAAAGAAGAATCTTTAGTTTGACATCCCGTCAATAGGTCATCCATGTAAAAATCTCTTAAAACTCTCCGCTGCCATAGGATAACTCCCACCCTCATCAATAGCCACTTGTTGCAATGTCTTGACAGCCAAGTATGGCGCAGATGCAGTTCCAAACGTCACTCTTAGCATTCTATAGTGATTTATCTCAGTTTCAGGGTCATCTCTCCAGAGTACCCGTTGATAATCCACATCTGATTCCGAGATCTTCACTTGCCGATACATTTTGGCTATGTCAGACGTGAGACAAACGGGGTACGTACGCCATCGCATCACCAAGTGCCGTAGCTCTGACTGTAAGGTAGGTCCCACTAGCAGGTTATCATTTAGAGACATATTATTCTTGCCCTTACAGGAGGCATCGTACACTACCCGTACCTTCGTCGTTTCCCTGTCTTCTCGTATGACTGCGTGATGGGGTAAGGTATATAGCCAATGGATTGTCAACTTGATCATCAGGTACAAGTTCCATGTGATTCAGATCTATGTATTCTTGCATCACTTCAGAGTACTTCTCTCTCAAGGCTTCATTCTTCATGAATTTCCGTTCCAACGAAAGAAATCTCCTTTCAGATATCTCCCTGGAGTTGTCTACACAAGGAGGATCATTCTTCAAGGGAAGTCGAACTACATATCTCCCTTCCTCGTCTCTTGAAGTTGTCTTTGTGAATATCTCCTCACATCTTTTTTCTTCCTCTGTAAACATTTTTTCTCTTTTTATTTCAGGTTCCGCTTCCAGTTCCCAGAACTTCTTAAGGAGATCATTTTCATCAATCAGTGAATGCATTACTATCATACTCTTTGGCTGCTGCTGTGAATCCATAACCGTGCCCGAAATTATCCATCCTAAAGCTGTAGATTGTGCAATCACTCCACCCTGGATACTCTTCCTTAATCCTTCTTGCAGAATCTGCCCGTACACATCTGCACCTAACAAAATATCCACCTTGTTGGGCGTGTGGTACTCAGGGTCAGCCAAGGTAAGTCCCGTTAAATCCAAACCTTCCAGGTCACCAACCTTTTTCGCTGGAAGAAAAGCTGTGATCTTTCTTAACACGTACGCCTTGACCTTGAACTTGATTTCAGGATTGACCCGTGACTGCAAGTTGATGTTAACCGTCGAGTTGATGATGACCTTTTTATCTCCTCCCAAACCTGATACAACGTTTTTCGTCTTTGTCTTCTTTAAACCCAAACCTTGTATCGTCGCTTCGGTCACAAATGACGCCTGCGATCCTTGATCGAGCAAAGCGCGTACCGTTCTCCGTGTTCCGTTATTAGCTTCAATATTTACCACAGCTGTAGCTAATAGTACCTGTTTTCCCGTTTTATCCGCCGAAAAACACGAAGTAATATTTCCTTCTGCACCTCCTGCTTCTTCAGTAAGCGTACAACTGACTACTGCCGAAGACCCTTGCTCCTTATCCTCACTGGCTTCTGAAATAAATTTCCCATTAGAATGAAGCAGTGAGTGGTGCTTCCTTTTGCAGATCTGACACCTTGTTTTGATACGACAATACTTAGCTGGGTGACTTCTACCTAAGCAATTGAAACAAATATTATTGTCCTGCACGAAATCTCTACGTCTGTCAACTGTTTCTTTCGCAAAACCCGGGCAAAATGCAAGTGTGTGTGCTTCTTTACATAAAACACAACTATGGTTATTTACATGGAGGGCTTTCAACTTATTTGAATTTTGAGTCACGTTTTTCCTAGGTGTGTTGGATCCAGAAACCAAAAATTCGATTGCGCGGTATCTATTTGTCAAAAACTCCTGAAACATTGAATATGTTGGTAGCTGATCCGCCGAGCTATGACTATTCACGTAAAACTCCCAACTACGTTTGGTTTCTGTGTCCAATTTCTGACTCAAAATATGTACAACAATCACGTCCCAGCTCCCCACGTTGACACCAATGTTCAGTAAAGTGGACATACAATCGTTCGTGGTGTCAATCAGTTCTTTCAGTATGGGTGCGGACTCATTAACCATGGGTTTCTGATTGAAAAATCTAATCAGCGTTTGTTGGCATATGTACTTCTTATTATTGTATCGCTCCTCCAGTAATTCCCAACATCTGTCATAGTTACATTCTGCGATCGAAATGTGCTTCACAAGCTGTTCCGCTTCGCCTTTGAGATAACTTTTTAAGTAATGGAACTTTTGAACCTTTGTTAAGTCATCATTATGATGCACCAATGAAGTAAACAAATCAAAAAATGTTGGCCATTCCGAATATTTGCCAGTAAATAATGGTATTACAATTTTGGGCAAATTAAGATGACTCGGTTTCGAAACAACTTGAGAAGCACCATCTTGGGAACAGCAGGGATTCAACTGCGAAGTAAATTTCAGTAAACTGGTTTTTAACTCACATTTATACCATGTATACATTTCTTCCATTTTATCATATAAATCATCTTTCACATAAGAGGAATCAGTTAATTCATCAGACCCTGCACCACGCATTAATTCCCGGTGGCCTGATGAGAATTCAGCCCATAACTGTTCCACCAACTCTATTATATTTTCTATGTATTCCTTTGAAATTTGATTTGCTGATAATTTATTGAAATTTACTTTATTTTTCTCAAGACGTTTATAAATGTCATACTGAAAGCGCATTACGTTTTCTATTTCAGTTTTGAATTCCCTGCGTTTCGCCATTTTACGAAATTTAAAAAACAATAAGCAATAAACAAAATAAATCTAAATTTAAAAATAAAGTCTTTAAAAAGTAAATCGCTTGTCAAAATAAATTCGAAACGCACTGACACTTGACACTTGACACACACTGACAATTAAAATTTTACTTACAGTGACAACTTCACACGAATTATGCCGAATCGCTACGTAGAGATGACGAACCTCCTTCTCCCTCTGGCAGGAGGGCTGCTCTGAGGGCGTTCCTCCGTCCTCTGGTCACCAAACCTGACGCGCCGACTTGTTGCGCTGTCTGAGGTCCTCCCGACCTCTGATGTGACCGGCGTCCTCCTCCAGCTGCAGCCTCTGTAGTAGGGCTGCAGAACTCCCCTCTGTCCTCCCACGTTACTGGATCCTGACGCGCGCCGAGCCGCAAGCCAAGCGCCGTCTGAGGTCCTCTTCTGGGCCTCTGAGTTGAACGTGGGGTACTCCCGTTGCAGCCTCTGAGGGCTGCCCGAGGACCCTCCTCCGTCCTCCGATGGCACCGATCCTGACGTACGCTGGCTACGCTCAGCGCCGTCTGAAGTCCTCCTGCGGACCTCTGGGGTGCCCCACAGCAGCAGTCCACTGCTCGTGGAGGAGGAGTCCACTCCTTCGGACGCTAGTACTTCCTCACTAGCATCCGGCTCGAAGGACCATGTTTAACCCTCCCGTAGTGAGAGGGTGGAATTCCCTCACCCTGAGCACTCCTAGCCGTTATCACTCCTATCACTCACTCCTACACTGACTAGGGGTACTACTAACTAGTGAATCAAACACCGTCTTGAGGTCAACTGAATTCAACTTTATTATTTCCTCGGTTATATATAAAGGGCGGGCAAAAAATCTGGACACCGCGCGCTAATATTTTGCCTTAATCTAATAGGTGCCATCTATTGGCCAAACTGCGTGAACTACCTGTCATCTAGCGCGCGGTGACATCTATCGGTAAACTACCAAACCTTAAACCGACGTCAACACAAGGTGACAGACTTGTCATGCCGCCGATGATTGCTGAGCTAACATAAACACTCCACGAGCCCTCAGTGATGTAATGTTTAACGAGTTGTGCCTAGGGCTGCCATCAGAGCGAAGAGAAGACTGAAAATGCTAAAAATTCAGTCAAATTGCTATAAAGGAGAGATAAGGCGAGAAAAGTAGTAGAAAGAACCCTAAATATTGCACCTTTTTAGAAATACATAATTAAGATCATAGTTTGTTTGGCGTTCTGCGGCAGCGGTGATAGCATTCTGTGTGGTGATAACCCTATGGGAGAGGCTTATGTGTTTTGCACGTGTACATACTCGCGCATAAAAGTCGATCGTAAACAACTGCAAGGCAAAGTGACCAAACATAATATTGTCCCGCGTGTTTGCAGTGCGCGAGAAATCGACACTTTGTGTTATCTCCGGCTGGAATAACAAGCAAGCTCTGAAATTCACTTTCGTCATTATAAAGAGCAGTGTTTACAAACCAAGATCGCCATCAATTTGGATTGGCATCCGTCAATAAAAAATAATTGCGTACATTGTTTCTATTCTACCTAAGAAGTGCAATGAAATTGCATGAATGTATTGTTGCAGTTTTCTTGTGCAGATAGGGGTACAAATTGTGCAAATTGTTACAACAACTTTGTTGATAGGTATACTTATAACAGTGATCTTCCAAAGCACACTAGACGAATAAGAAGATTGATTGAACCCATACTTAATCGCCGCTAACATTGCATACGAGAACTATAATATTATGTTTGTCTCTGCTCTAGTTTTTCAGTAATCAATCAAACAAAAGATTTACTGCTTTTCTACATCTGCGAGAAACTGACTTAACTCGTATAAAACTGAAACTACAATTTGCTTACACCTAGCGATAAGCTGAGCAGAATGTAGTTTTATGGGCAATAACTTTAACAGGCGCGTTTACCGGCTCCGGGCACAAAAAGGCTGCCATTCCATAAGCAGCCAATGTTTACGGCAGTAAAAATGCAGTTCCCGCCCGATGTCGTCATTATGAAATGTCGACCTACCTAATAAGCGAATTACAGAATGCGTTCCTCACGTTTATGGGATGCAGTGCGATTTCAGGTGACGTCATGCACCTGCGTTTCTTAACTGGCGCTATGGGTACTTTAGTCCTCAACATGTTCGTAAGAGATAAAAAGATACAATATGTATCGTTGCATACAGTGATTTTAATCAGAATTAGAGGCCCCATGACCATAGCTTACAGATGTTAGAAACGGTTAGAGCATCTTGCTCATGGATATTTGCCAAATTAACATTAAGGTACTTGATACAAATAAGGCCTACCTAACTTTAAATGCTTATATTTCAATAAATATTAACGCCAGTCAACAAAAACAAGGTTAATTAACTTCTTCCATCCTTTAATTTTAGCAATATTACAAAAAATAACACAATTTTTAACTAAATCTATTCAAAATAAGCAAATTACGAAACCACTGATTTTGGCTTTATTAAATCACCTACACGGAATAAGGCCTATATGATTCAAATGCCTGTAGACCTTAAAATTGAGGTTGTATTAAACAAAATGCGGTCTTATAACATTAAACACGTCGATTTGTTTGCGTTATCAAAATTTTACATACCAAGTAAACAGAAATATACTGTATATCTCTAGATAAACTTAAATTCCACTTATTAAGAATAATACATAAATTATAGATAAAATTAAATATTCATAGTAACAAAGTAATGATTCCTTACTTAAATTATCAAAAAAAATATCAAAAACAAACAATATTATTTTTTTGTATAGGGCTTATTAAAACACCGTGTTCGAATAAGGCCTACACATAAAACCTTTTAAATAAATCAGTTTAGGAACATCATTTAGTCTTGATTTTTTGTAAACAAAATGAGATCTCAATTTTTGTTAGAACCAGGGCATAAAAAGGCTTCTGAATCATCTTTACGAACTCCTACACAATCTTTATGATACCACCAAAAGCAGTCCTTTATGGTAGCATATCTGCTACATTGTCTTCGAGACAGGCATGATAATATCAGCTTTAATCCTTTAGAATTATACATACGGCTTTTTTTTCTTATTTTTTATTGGTTTTGTATTTTGTTTCTTTTTTTTACAGGTTTAGTAATTTTTTTTACTCTGTTTTCTTTTTATTTTCTGTGCTGTTAGTAACATTCTTATTAAATAAATATTTAGTTACTCTTTGACTCATTTAGTTTAATGAATTTGTCCGTAATCAGGTGTTGACATAAGTATCCAATATGGCCTACCATGCTGAAATAAGGCCTGGGCCTTAGTAGATATCTCGCTCTTGTTGTCTTTAAAAATGTACAAATAATGCATCTATAGCCAGTAGTACAAATTAAGGTAATTATTAGGTAGTAAGAAATATTTAGAAACGATTACTAAGAAAAGCTTAATCTAAAACAGCGTTATTTTACCGAAAATTTAAGATGAAATCGCCAGATTTTTATAAGAGAGCACGAAATCACCCACCACCTTAGAAGAACGCGTGCCAATTGGTGCTGGGATCGTGGATCGGGACGCTCTTGCACTCTACCGGGTTGTAGGGCATATGAGTACGTGTCCTTGAAGTATTACCCCGGTTGGATTTGTTTATCTGTGTTTTCTGATGTATAGGCCTTATTAGAACGTAGGCCTTATTTGTATCAAGTACCTTATTTAAACGAAATAACTAGCTAGGAATTGCTTATCTAAGCTCTCATAAAGACCATAATGAAAATTTATGTCATACGATACAGTTTGATGTAAGAATAGGATACGAGATTCTACACCCGTGTGTGACATACTGGCTTATGTAAAAGAGATATTGGATATCTAAACGTGGTCGTTCTTTACTGTGGGAATTGTATGAAATTGAATATATTTATAGGTATAAAGAGGGAGTTAAAAAGGTCAAACCAAGGTGCCCTTTACGCAAGTGTGAATGTTCTCATTCCTGACGCCCTGAGCAGCCGCCCACATTTGAAAAGTCGACTGCCTTAAGTGGTGTGTGCGGCGAGCCCTGCTGATAGGCTATCGCCCGCCTTACAATTACACGCTATTGTCTGAAGCAGTCTTCTTCGATATTTCTGTCATAATATTCCAGCATTTTAGAGCAGAAATAGTATGTCCCTAATCTGCACACTCGTTGACGCGACGCGCTCGTACTTACTCTGGTGCCTAGTCAACCGCGAAGTAAAGTAACTTTTTACATATAATAATCATGCGACGCGAAAGTTTACAAGTAATTAGTGTCAGCTATTCCTGCCTCTCGTTCCTACCTCTGCAATTCCTGGGTGTATCTACACTTGCCCGCTACTAAAAACTCAACCAGTGAAGGCCATGTTTGTCCCGGGGGAGAGTTGTACTGTCATTGGTGCCAGAACGAAATGAATCAAAAGAACATAGGAGTTAGTTGCAAATGTTGCTCACCTGTCCCCGGATGGTGAGCTTCTTGCAGTCCTTGGAGAGCAGATCCCGCACGTCCTCGAGGTAGAGCTCGACGTAGGAGCAGGACACGAGGTGCGTGACGTCGGGCGAGGCGGTGTTCTCGATGTGCGCCCAGATGTGGCGGAAGGTGCGCGGGATGACGCCCTCGTGCTCGGCCGTGCCCTCCATGGTGTGCGTCTTGCCGGTGCCCGTCTGCCCGTACGCGAACACGCAGCCGTTGAACCCGTCCAGCACGGACGCCACCAAGGGACGGACCTGGGGCATTTCAAAATTACTATAGATTGCGCATAAAGTGTCCGAGTTGATTTTTTTCTATATGACTGTAACAGAACGTAAGTCAGAATTTATAGAGACAATCATAGACGAATTTAGGCCATACAATACCTAATTAAGTAAATAAATTCTAACGCCGCTTGCGTTTCTCCGATCTTATAATTTGACAACCTATGTCCTCGTATCTGAGGTTTAAAATGAAGATATTTTGAAATTTGTATTTGAAATAAGTACTGCCTGTCGAAGGCCGAAATCACCTCTTGATAAGACAGTTAAAATTTTGAAACTGTATGTCTTACCTAAATACAGTGTGAGTCACGTTAAAGTGTACATATGAAAATAGATGAAACTAGATCTATTTTTATCGACAAAAAAGAGGTCAAAAATTTTTTAAGATTTTTTTTTAATTTTTTATAGAATTTTTTTTCTTCCAATTACTTATTGTAAAGAAAACGTAATAACTTTTAAACCAAGCGGTATATCCTGATAAAATAAAAACAGTAATAATGCTTAATAACAGGCGATACTAAAAAAATACATAAAATACACAAAAAAGGCCAACAAATAATAAAAAATGATACTCTTTGAAAAAAATCTGCTTTTAAATTCGTGTTTTTTTGGTTATTTGATAAATTTCTCCAAAAAATGCCCCTATAACCTGTGGTTTTTATTACTTTGTATTGTTTTCTATCGTATTACCTTCGTAAAACCAAAAATCGCATGTCTCTATCCCTATCACAACATTTGCTATGATCGTTTGAACAAAGGCCTGCCACAACATTATTCTCCGCTACAGGTAGAGACAATTTTAATTTTAACTAAAATGCTTATTTTACTTCGAAATCTTTGGTTTTTATTTGAAATTTAACTTGTCTTTATCAAAATTACAAATCTAGAGCCATTTTGAGTTTCGTTGTTAACGAAGCGTTGAATGGCGCGCCCGGAGAGGCTTAGTTCAAACGATCATAGCAAATGTTGTGATAGGGATAGAGACACGCGATTTTTGGTTTTACAAAGATAATACGATAGAGAATAAACAAAGTAATAAAAACCACCTATTATAGGGGCATATTTTTGAGAAATTTATGAAATAACCAAAAAAATACGAATTTTTAAGCAGATTTTTTTCAAAAAGTATCATTTTTTATTATTTGTTGGCACATTCTGGGTATTTTATGAATTTTTTTAGTATCGCCTGTTATTTAGCATTATTACTGTTTTTATTTTATCAGGATATACCTCTTAGTTTAAAAGTTATTACGTTTTCTTTACGAGAAGTAATTGGAAGAAAAAAATTCTATAAAAAAATCTCAAAAATTTTTTGACCTCTTTTTTGTCGATAAAAATAGGTCTAGTTTCACATATTTTCATATGTACACTTTAACGTGACTCACACTGTATAAAAATGGGAGAGCGAAGAATATCGAAATCAATCTAAAGTTTCACGAATTTATTTAGACTATTAACTATGCGTAAATAATGTAATCGGAGATAATAAAGGTCATAAATATTAAGTAAAGGATGTTTTATCTTTACGATACTATTTTTGCGCATTATATCACAATGATTATTCCGATAACGTTTCATCCACAGCCAAACTTTCTAGTTTATTGACGTTATCGATTCCTGAAACTGTATTTAATCATCGGTTGTTAAGACTTGTGTTGCGTTCTGCGTTGCGATTGCTCGTAATCTAATCGAATATTTAGATTACAAGGAGAATATTAATGATTGTAAGAATAAGTAAGTACGTAATAACTTGTAAACAATGAATATTGATACATTTACAACTAAGGAAGAATTATTAAAATGATGCGTGAAACAATATAAATTACTTTCATGCTCAATAATTTCAGTCGTGAAGAACATTCAAATATTTCAATACAAACAAACGACTCTACTATTTTCAGCTTCGCTTCAAGACCAGAAATAAAGCTAGAAAAAACCGCACAACTAAAAGCTTCGGATGAGATCATTGTTCAGAGCGTTGCGGAACATCGAGTCACTCAAAATCAAAACAAAATTAACATAAGAGTAAAAGCTGAAAACGGTAGATGCCATAATACGTAAATGACGTAACACACGGGAGCCTTGACTACGTGCGCTCGTTAAGAAAAGCTGCACACCTATAAAGAATTATGCCGATGAACAAAAGGCAGTAATATAGCACAGGCAGTTGCTTTTGTTGCGAACATCTGTTGCATTCGCGAGTATTTACATCAACGTGCAAATATTTTACCAATGGTTCTGTGCCATTAAAAATATTTATAGAGGCACACGAGAAGACATGTTTGTTTATGCAGTGTGCAGTATCTGTTCCGGGTGCCTAGTGTAATCATTTACTACTTCCAGAAAGTACAAACATGTAGTGGTACAAAAAATAGTACTCTACCGTAGACTAGCTTATTTTATCTTTGTGACAAAAATAATATAATAATAAAATAAATAAAAATAAAATAATATCCTCGTTGTGGATAAAAANAAACAAAAAAAAAAAAAAAACAAAAAAAATATAATCTCTGATCTTGATATTCTAGATTGTCCATGCAATCCTACCATCGCCCAATCTACCTTTACTGTCCGATTTTTAGCAGACAATAGATATTGTTTTACGACATTATTTTGTTGACTAAGAAAATTAAGTAAAAGGGACGACTGAGACATATTATTTATTTTAAATTTCATTGCTGTGCCATCACAGAAAAGGATGATAAATTCTGTACACCAATTATGTTGAAGATGAGTACTTCTGAAAGCACCAACATTAGACTAATGTCACGAGCGAGGCTGCGGCGGCCGCCCACCGCTGGTTTTTGTCGGAATCGCAGGACCTTGGGCTGCGTCAAGGTACAGTATTGAGTCCGCGGCTGACTCATGCCGGTGATGGGACAGGTTTTACGGTCAACGAGTAAGTACCTACTTGTGGGATGCGCTTTTGTTTTACAACAATACCGTGTAATTATGTAATGCCATGTGGTATGGAGCGTATACGCCATATTATCTCGAGTTTTTTAGCAAAAAATGGCGTTATGCACATGACAATCTGACTCTGAGGTAACTAAGCTGAGGTACTTAAAATGAATAGAGTTCTTAAGAATAGACTAATCGCAATATAGTAATTATTTTCTAAATTACCTATGAAATTTCTATGAAGATTGGTTTTTACAGGCTTTTCAGCTGAAATCAACCTAATTTAAGACAAATACAAATAAAATGGTCAAAACATCATCAGTATTAGTAAGTAAGTGGCAATATTCCTCAGCCTTGTAAACATGGCGACCAGTGCGTAATAAGACGAGATGAGAACAGGTTCATGACAAGCGCACGTTGCAATTAAATATGATCCCCTTTGTTTTACAACAATGCAGAAACCAGCATAATCGTCCTTTAGCTGCAGAACACAGCTGTTTCTGTGTCAAGTGCTTGTTATCTAATAGAAAAGGTGGTTGGCAAATGGAGGTAGAGCACTTGCGATTACTAACTTGGAAATTACTTCAATCTACCTAAATATATTTAGGTAATACACTAGTATTATCCTGTACATAAATTAAATTATTAATTAGATATGTGTTTATTTATATTCTTAGGATTTATATGCTATTGCTCAACATGATTAGCATTTTGGTTCAATTTATTTCAGACTTTGCCTGAAATGCAATAAATTACGAATGACCATATTTTAAACAATCGTTTCCGCATTTTGAAAAATGTACCTATACCTAGTGCATTTTAAAAATGGCATAACCAGCGTAAAGTTTGTATTCATAGAGTTATTTATCAAGAAAATCCTTTGTGAAAAAATGTCGCTTTATCGTATGGCCGCTGAATTTCACAATGATAATGTTTATAAATAAATGAATTATACAATAGAAAGCGAAACAGCTCATTTACAAGTGACTAGCGCGTGCGCAGCACGCGCAAATAACGCGCCCGCGCCTAGGCTGCGGTGACGCTGGTTTAGGTGGCCAGCATCAAACCAAACAGCACCAAATCACAGCAATTGAAATCAATATGAAAATCGTTGTCTTTCTGTAAAAGCAATACCGTAAGCTAGGTAGAGTCAGTTTATAATTATTCAAGATTTACTACTAATACTTGTACACTATCTACGACAATTTTAAAATGACTGACAATCTGAAAATGAAAAAAAAAATTATAAAAATTTGTTTTGGACTGTACTAAATTACGAATACCTACTTTGTACGAAACTGTTGAAACCGTTCCCGGAAACGACAGTAATCTGGAAAATCATTTGGAAGCACAGTGAGATTTAATGATTTTCATTTGGTCAGGAAGATGTTTTGCGTCATGTAAACTTGTAAAGTATTGTTTCCAGGTTTGTATTTTTGGGAGGATATTCCCTCAGAACGGCTACTCGTTTTACTTATTTTTTAGGAAATGTATTTGTCACGAGCGACCCTTTTGTGATATTAAGAACAAAAATGGGCGTCAAATTTAATATAGGCGTCAAAATGATGAGACCATGATCGTCCTACATTACATGGATTGATTTAATGATTGCCTACACTAAAACAACTTGTAATGCCGGAAAGATCATAATTTTATTTATTTTTAAGCGTCAGATTGTCAGTGATAGCATACGTGACGCGTGTTGTCATATTTTTGGCAATAGCGCAGCGAGCGTACGCGCAGCGGGCGGAATGCGCGGAAACGCGGTTTTCTCTTCAAAATAATTATTGTAGCGACGCCTGAAATGCACACCGCGCCGCTGCGCTCGGCTTCATTCTACGCGACTGGTTTATCAACTTGCACTTACAATTCACTACATTGCTTTCTGGGTCAATACAAATGCCTATTTTGGATTCAATAAATTCAAGAGATTAGTTCTATAGATAGAGGAATTACAAAGCGAAACACAAGTCTTAATCCTACTACAATGTTATTAACGCTACCATGGCTTTTGTTATTTTTTCTTGGAGTTTCTTTCAGGTAATTTTATACAGGTAGAGTCTATCTTGGCAGGAAATGCAGATAATATCTATGAAACAATACAAAATACTAACAGAGTTAAATTAAACACATACCTACCAAATATTTCAGGAAAGCCAAAAATATGGTGCAACAACTTCATATTTTAAGTTAAAACAAAATTAATTAGCAATAATCAGAACAAAGGAAGTCTGGTATCAAAGAATATTATTTTAGGCATGCAGCTAAAAATTATATTATGATCCTTAGTTCCAAATAAGGAGCGGGCGAGCAGATGGCATCACCGGCAGTGGCAGCGGGGTGAGACTCACCATCTCATCGTATATGGTCTGCGTGTCGGCGGCGCAGTCGTAGGCGGCGTCGTACGTGAACAGCTTGTCCTGCCCCTTGGGGTTGTACACCTGCACGGCGCCGCGCTCCGGCCACACCTTCACCACCTGCACAGTCGCAAGAGTTACACCAGCACATCCACCCATAGATCATCGGGACTCAGTAAGCGCCGCGTGCGTAGGTGACATACTCTGCGGAAAATCGCTCAAATACCTATACCCGACTTTTGTAAAAGGTCTCCGAGCGCTGATACAGAAAATGATACAATCTCACGTATAAAGTAAAACTACCAATTAGTTTATTTATTAAAAACATCTACTTACACGAGATAAAAATACTAATGAAATTAATATATTTTGGTTGTTAAATTGCTCAAATGTAAGATTGTTTTTTTGAACAGAGCTTTATAAGCTCGATATTGATACCTGATGAATTTATTCTAAAAGTAACCCTCATATTATTACAACAAAAAGTATTATAATCGAACAGCTGTTCGAAGCGCACGTGTTTGAGATTAGCGAGGCATAATAAGTGAGAGGTTTTAAAAATAAACATCCAAGTGCAGTTAATCATACACTTTTGGTCTGTTCTTTCGATAATGCCATAGCTCTTCGTAAATGGGCAGCCCGGACGTCATCCCAATGAGGAAATGTGACCGAAACCCCAATACGTTTATGCTAATGGTTAATGATTGACATTGTGCAAAATGTTTTTATGGGCAACTTGTGTTTTTTTTAGCTGTTCTATTGCCTTTTCTCATTCGCTCGCTGACGCTTGTCCTTATTCCGAAAAGACTCTCGTGTGATGTGACACATTCACAACACGAGCCCTGGTAATCTAAGCTCACCGGGTGAATTAATTCTATCATATTAATATAAGCGCTCTCCATTTATTAATTAAAATTACATTAGTGACAATGACTTCCTGCGCGTGTTAAATGATGTGGATCATGTGGGTGATCACGAACAGGGTCGGAGCAGTACGATTTTCCTGAACGTGCGTAAAGATGGTTTAATTATAGGCATGAAGATATGAATCTACTACAAAGACGTTACTGTTCTGTGTAGGGGTCGCAATACCGAATCATTTCAGCAAAACCGGTATTTTCGGTATTGGCTCTAAACCAATACCGGTAATCCGGTATTTTCGATATTTCCGGGATTAAGCTAAAGTTAGCAAATTTTGTATAATAAAGTTATTTTGCGGAGGAATAGTAAGTAGGTACCTAACCTAAATTAATTTATCTTCTAATGGCTGATTTTTCAATTATCAAATAACTTTTAACTGATGAATAAATTTGTCATTTTGACATATTTCCCATACTGAAACTATCAATATGCCAAAATTATTCTTCAGTTAAGAGTTATCCAACGATTGAAAAATCAGCTCTAATTAAAACAAAATACTAATTGACACAAGGTTTGTTGTTTGATATGTTCAGTATCAGTTCTTTGCAATAATTTACTAATTCAACGATGTCTCTGTGATCAACTCGGTCAAAACAGGAAGCGATCACCGAATGGTGAGGCACATTGAATATCAGAGACCCAAGCTCAAAAGATGTCGACTGATGAAGTCTACGCTCCGCCCAGCGCCTATCCTATCCAAGTCAAAAACCCCGAAAGCTTTCAGCTCGAATTGCAAAATCGCTTTGAATGCCTAGGAGACTGCGGAAATGTGGACGAATACAATGACAGGTTCGTGGAAATTGCCCAAACGACTGGGTCTAAGTTCTTTAAAACCCGTAGTTCAAAAGGAACCAAAAAGATCTCTGACCTCACCAATCAACTCATGGAAGAGAGACGGAACTTGGTTCTGCAGTCCTCTGAAGATGCTGCTCAGTATCGGCGTCTTAACAGACAGATCTCCAAGTCTTTGACTCGCGACCTACGCCAATTTAATACAGACCGTATTAAAGAGGCGATTGAGCGAAACAAGGGCTCTAAAGTGTTCGCAAGAGATCTGTCTGTTGGCCAAAGTCAACTGACCAAGCTGAAGACAGAGGATGGCAGAGCCATTTCGTCGGGGCCGGAGATATTGGAAGAGGTCGAGAAGTTCTACGGACAATTATACACGAGTGTACGTACACCTGTCACAAATCTAGCCGAAGACCCAAGAGCTAGATTGACCCGACACTATACCGAAGATATCCCGGACGTCAGTCTGTACGAGATTAGAATGGCTCTCAAACAGCTGAAGAACAACAAGGCACCGGGTGATGATGGAATTACGGCTGAACTTTTGAAGGCAGGCGGAACGCCGGTACTAAGGGCTCTTAAGAAGCTGTTCAATTCCGTCATCCTCGAAGGAAAAACGCCTAAGACATGGCACAGAAGTGTGGTGATACTCTTCTTCAAAAAAGGCGACAAAACCTTGTTGAAGAATTATAGGCCCATCTCACTTCTGAGCTATGTCTACAAGCTGTTTTCAAGAGTCATTACGAATCGTCTCGCTCGCAGGCTCGACGACTTCCAGCCTCCCGAACAAGCCGGTTTCCGAAAAGGCTTTAGTACCATAGACCACATACATACGCTAAGGCAGATTATACAGAAGACCGAGGAGTATAATCAACCACTTTGCCTGGCGTTTGTGGATTATGAGAAAGCCTTCGATTCGGTCGAGACCTGGGCAGTGCTACAATCTCTCCAAAGGTGCCAAATTGACTATCGATATATCGAAGTGTTGAAAAGTTTATACAAAAACGCCACAATGAGGGTCCGCCTCCAGGATAGGGACTCGAAACCTATCCAGCTGCAGCGAGAGGTAAGACAGGGAGACGTCATATCTCCAAAACTGTTTACCGCCGCCCTGGAAGATGTCTTCAAGCTTCTGGACTGGAATGGATTTGGCATAATCATAATCCTTTATTAAAATAACTTGGGTTAAATAGTTCAAATACTTTAATTAACTCGCGCGCGCGTATTTTGAATTAAATGGCGCGTTAATTTTTCTATTTGTATTTGTTTTTTATTTATTTTACTAAAACCGAAAATACCGAATATCCCGGTTTTTGTGAAATGAATACCGGTATTAATTAGACCTAAATTTGGCCCGGTATTCCGGTATTTTCGAAATTCGGTATCCCGGTTTGCGACCCCTAGTTCTGTGATATTTCAGTTTCAGAATGCCTGGTTATCAAAATTACGGTTTTAACTGATTAATATTCCGCACTAAAGTAATTTAGATCCCAGTTTCCACCACCAATATGAATAATCTATACTAAATGTGCCTAAATACGAGTAATGAATGATTCATGATGAGAGACCTGGCGCCCCATGGCAGCTAGTGGCCACACCGGGTTAGTGCACCGTTTATCCAATCTGCCCGTTTGTTAGAGGCAAGATTCAGACTCAGACCTGCAAGGGGGCGTCAAACTTTTTATTGTCCACTGTCGTTTTTGTCGACAGCCGCTCGTACCATTTCTGTTCCGGCCGCCGCTTCTTTGACACCTAAAGAATACAATCAAATCAAATAGCTGATCTAGAAAGCATTACCTCAAAACCAAACGAGTCGTTTCATTCCGACGACGCCAGCGTGTCGTGAATCAAATTTAATCAACCGTGACATAATATATCACTTTTGTAAACACATCGCTCGATCTCGTCGCTACTTAGGTAGCCTGTGGTGTTTATATCTTGTTAATTGCTAATGACTTGTCTAACGATCGTAACTCTTGTGAGCTTTCCATTTCGAAAACCTATTTTTAACTAACATACCTACTAGTATTTTGAAATATTTGTCGATACTTTGCTCCTTGCAATAAATTCGGTGCATAGAGTCCCTACAAATTAATCTTAGCTTTCATCTCTCTCCAATACGTCGTTATCGGCTGAATTCTGAATAAATGTTTAATTCGTTGTGTACAACCGTGTAGCACAGCGTGCCCCAGATTGATAATATTATGCAAATTGCACAGTTTAACTCAAACAAATCGTTTGGATGTTTTATCGTTTCGGTAGAGCTGCGTCTCGCACGCAGCACGGAGGAGCCCCGGGCCGCAGATGCGCTGGCGCGAGTTCGTATTGAGGGCATGAGGGCGCTGAGGATTGTAGAGTGGTTGTGCCATATCGTCATCGCCTCCACTCTACAAAACACCGACTGGCGTGCGCCGGCGCAACTAGCAATGTTATCGGCACTTAACGCCGTAACTTTGGTTGTATGTACACACCCCTATACTCTAACTGGATATACTTATCTCAACATTACACGTTTCTGTGCCATTTACTCCTGTTTAGCATTTTGAGGGAGTCATGCGTGCGTATGTAGGAAAAGTTTTTTTAAACGGCTACGCGGCTGAGATAAATTTTAATTTTGTACCTGTTTACACCAGTAAACTACAATTTTCTACTAAAGTATAAAATTAAGGCTTTTAAATTAACAAGCAACTTGATAAAATGGCTGAATAACTATTAATTGTAGTTGCGTAAGTTATCTTTCAAGTGGCAATAAGCAGTTCCAAGGTCGAGTTTTTCATGGAAAATCTTCGGAAATACAACTGATTTCGGCGTTTTATTACAAAGCGTTGCTGAAACCGCTAACCGGTTAAGTTTCACCGGCACAAAAACTTAAATAGAATATGCTAGCTTTCAATGGAAACACGACAAACACTGACAAAAACATGACTGATCTAATCCATTTGTAAAGTAGTACCTACTTATACAGTACAAGTTTCGCGATATCTGCAGACTTAGGTTTCATAGGTAGGTATTTTACGCACGCCAGATGTTAAGTTACTCGAGGATAAAATGATGCATTAGTACGATTAATCTTGTGCCGTGGCCAGCGAAGGCCGTCACGTGTCCACTGAAGATCTACATAAGCCTAATATGGATCAGCCGCGAATGGCGATTACCGTCAGCTGCTAGGTCGCGGTGCGCGTACGCTGATTTATTTCGAGAATGTGAACTACGCTGACCAAATGTTGGCGACCAACGCGTGGTTAATCATCGCAAATGTGTGCGATGATGGCCTTATTTGTAATAGTTTCTATGTCTAGAGATTACAAAAAGATACCTACTCTTTCAACTTTTAGTTTTTTTTTTTAAATACAACTTGGTGGATCTCTCTGGTCTTTTTCTGTTACAAGTCTCCTGAAGTATGGTATACCTACTTCGTTTTTGGATTGGCTTTGATCTCCTGCAAATTGATTGATGGCCTTACCTAGTTGGTTGGGGGTGTTGATCTCAGACAAAGCGGACGATGCCAAGTAGATAAGTAGCATATCCACGTACTTTCTTGGACATTGGGCAAAAAAGTTCGCAACGTATCCAACGCCAAATCCGACGCAAAACTTTATTATTTTTGATACACGATTATTACCTAATAGATTTCTATTCATTTCCTTCTATTTATTAAGTTTTTATTTTTATCCTGTTTGTACACAATTTAAGTAATAAAGAGAAGTTGTTTGAGTGAAGTTCAAAAACTGATTAGGTATACCAAAATCTGCCTTGTGTGTGTGGTGCACCAATATTATTACATATTTATTTATTAGGTATACCAACAAAGTCACATGCAGTACTTACATTTTAATGGTTAATAAAAATCAAGTTACCATAACATAATGTATTATGTTATGGTAACTTGATTTTTATACAAGGCATGATTTATACATAATTTTGATTTATCATCATGCCTACTCATATTTTCAAACATGCCTATTGAGTAGTTCTGTTTTGTTTTTAAATTAACAATAGTGATGATGCATCAAATAATGACTGTCTAGTCTAGAACTGGTGAACTATTAGAAATTCATTTATCGATAAATGCATTTAGCTTAAAGCTAAATAGAGCTAATTATTATAAAAATAACAAGCATATTTCAATGCATTTATCCAAAACTTCACTGGGCCAAAGTTTGATAGCTAAAATAATTTATTTTACTATTATATGAAGGATTCCAATATTGCAATTTAGGTATTAAAAAATTACTGAATTAAGAATACCTATTGTAATTTGGAAATAAATAAATAAAGTGTTAACCTATTTTGAGACAGTAAATAATACTTTCTATATCCATTTATCTACAATATTACATACCTAAAAATTATTTATCTTGCTGTTAGTAACACTGAAACTACAGCATACTCTAGTAAGAACTGAGGCCCCATGTGGTGTCAAAATTTCATTGTCAAAACATTACATCATGACCTGGGATGTGCTCACACGCACTCACTGTGTCAATCATATGCAAACTATTTACAACAGCCTCTTTACATACACATGTTGGATTTATTTGGTATCTTTCAGCAGTAGTACTGTAGCAGATTCACATACTAAATAAAAAATAATAATAATTAAATCAATTTTTTTGAGGAGGGTAGGTGGATACTTTTAGGCAAACTATCACTCAGTAGCTGATTAAAATGAGTTATTAGCATAAACACTACTGAACAATAAGTAATGAAGGTGTTTGACATTCTTAGACACCCATAATTTAAATGGATCTATTGAGCAATGCGAAATTGTATCGCGAATTCACGCATTAGCTTAGGCGTTCAGGATTGAGATTCGAGACCCACGCGCGTGAATCAGCAGGCCCATGCCCTGGCTAAATTTGATTTACAAATCACTGCAGAAAATGCTTTCGACGTGAAAGTCATATCAACAATTGAAATTAACCATGATCTAATGACTTTTGTCGCTGCTTATTATTTTCATAAAATTTTGTTTTTATCGGGTACACCAATTCCTAAAACACTTGATTGACAACATTTCCAGATAAATTTTTCATTAAACAACGGATGGGACTCTACGCACCAAGTCTGCGCAGCCCTAACACCCGACACAAACAATAATGCGATGGCGATCATACCTCCTCGTAACCCTCATTTTTCTCCTTTTCTGAAAGTGGCCGGCATCGCACCACCACCTTCACGCATTCGTTGAGGGCCGTCCGAGGCCGGGCAGACTTCTCCATCTTCGTCTCCTCTCGCATTCAGCGTAAAAACACTCCAAACTCAAAGTCACCGATATCGATCCATTCGGGGTGTATTCGACGGCATCACCTGTTCTTATCAATCTTCCACAAGAGCGCACACACAAAACTACGACACCACTTGCACTAGATAAAATAATTAACACTACATTAATTATTATCGCACGATAAAATATTTTGAAACGTAACAAATAAATAAATGTATCGTAATTTTTTTCAAGACAAAAACAGCGACCACCACCAACAAACGTCTTTTTCAACTGAATTTGAAAAATGACGCAAGTCACAGTTTGACAAAATGAAAATGACAGTTTGGTTTTTTAAATTTCCTTTCAATAGTTGTACGCCAAGATAAAATATGATATACACCTGTATATGAATGTAAATTTATATTATAAATAAACATAGAAGATAAACTAGGTCACGACACGACGCAGCAAGAGTTTAGGCGAACAATACAAATAAACTGTTTATGCTCTGGCTCATTCTGACTGACAAGGCGTCGTGCTTTCTGTCCCACTTGCGTTGCTCACATCTCACATAGAATTTATGGTGTATGTATTGTGTTTTATATTTATTATTTTTATAATAAGTTCGTCTCGACTTTTGCTGCGCGACCTATACAATGCAGTCGTCTAAAACATTTTGAAAAAAGCTGAATCTACACAATATCTTGGAATAAAAAAAACTTTAAACTAGTGATGGTCAACTCGAGTAAGTAACTCGAGTTAACTCGAGTTGGGCGTAACTCGAACCCACTCGAGTTAAATTCTCTCTGACTCGAGTTCGTATCGTAAACCGAATGGAACCGACATGGACCGAAGATTAACGATCATTTGAGTAATGAGACTATGTTCATTTGAAGTTAACTTTAAACTGCCGGTTATTGTTGTAGATTTTCGTGTTTTATGTTCTGTTTTTGAAAAATGCCAAGTGATAATAAATATAAATATTTTTTAAAATTAAAATTCAAGCCAAAAATCCATGAATAAATTATATTATATTTCAAACAATAATTTTCTTTATTACTTTACTTAGTATGATTCTCCCAATACATTATAAATGATATTTTTTTAAATATTAATGCGAATCTGAGCGAATAAACTGGTAAAAATAAGTAAAAAACTCACTTGTCCATCCTGTTAACTCGAGTTACGTAACTCGAGTTCAACCCGAGTTACGTAGATTTTAACTCGGGTTAAATCGAGTTTTGTTTTTCCCGAGTTGGCCCATCACTACTTTAAACGTCAATCTAAGCTTCTTCTCTCTCACTCACACACACCTCCTCCTCCCTCTCTCACAGCTGATTGATTTGTTTTGGTTTGAGACTGGGCTGTTGTTTCTCGTTTTAGTTCTATAATAAATAAATAATAATGTCTACAAATCTTACGATTAATTTAAAAAGAGCCAGTAAAGTGTACTATGAAGGCGTAAGTACTTTTTTTATATGTGAAATAGATTGGTCTTAGAAATACTAACACAATCAAGTTTCATTAATTAATTTTAGCTTTACCTTTTTGAGGTGGGAGGTTGAAACCAACGCCATAATTTGCGTATATGCTTTCACAATAATACTTTAAAAATTCAGGGTTCTTAAACACCGGGAACTATACCATAAGGTAACAAAGTTGAATGAATGTTTGTGGCTGCAGGAGAGCATTGCGGGCGTGGTGGTGGTGGACAGCAGCGGCGACGTGCGGCACGAGGGGCTGGCGCTGCTGGCGGAGGGCTCCGTCGGCCTGCAGCTCAGCACCAAGAGCGTCGGCATCTTCGAGGCCTTCTCCAACAGCATTAAGGTACCATCATCACTATTCACTGTATCAAAAAGATAAAATTACTAGCTTGAAATTTCCTCTTAGTGACGCTGGCACAAGTACCAAATCACACACACCCCGCACGCACTATAACACAGTTGGTGCGTGGATCTAATTATGGATTTCCACAAAGTAATGCCTGATACTATTAACTATTGACTGTGAAAAGTGACTCAAAATCATAATAATCACTGCCCAGTGCTATAACAAAGTAACAGAGCACTCACTGAAAACTGCCTTCTATTTAAATTCTTGCTACATGTGAATTCCACTACTAACATTTATTTTTATTTGGTTTCAGCCAATCAACCTCATCAACACTAGCATAGAGCTTGCACCACCGGGCAAGATTCCTGTTGGAGTTACAGAAATCCCATTTGAAATGCCACTAAGAGCTAGACAGGTAATTTTTTTAAACATTATTCATTTTAACATCTTTTTTTTTAATGAATTTACCAGGGAAATCTATGTCCATAATTAATTATAATGGTTTGGTATTATATTTAACACCATATACATTTTATCCAGGCCGTATCCCCTGGCTACCCTGGGCTACTGGAGACGTACCACGGTGTGTTTGTGAACATCATGTACACACTGAAATGCAGCATGAAGCGGTCTTTCCTGAACAAACCCTTGGTTGCCAGCTGTCAGTTCTTTGTGCAGTATAGACCGGTAAGAAAGTTGTTTCACATCTAGTCAATCATTGTTATGTATGAATAGTATTGTGGTGATTGAGTTTGTTCCGGCGTTTCTTCTCAGCACTTGCCATTTATGTTTGTCTCGAAGCGCTGGTAGGGCCCAAAAGATAAGGAGACATGCAAGTGCCCCATAAGGGCTACCTTTTCTTTTTATTGTTTGCTATATTTGACGTTCATAAGTGCCACTTGTGGTCTAAACTGAATAAATATTTTTAATTTTGATTTTATGTCAATATGCCTTCACATACTTCAAAGTGCAATGTGGTCGCATATTTTTCGTCAGTGCGAACTCTGATCAGCGACCAATTCAATCCGTAATCTTCTTTCGCATGTGCCCAGCAAGAGGCGGCGCCGCAGAAGCCGGTGCGGTGCGAGATCACGCCGGCCACGGTCCGCGCGGCGGGGGCGGCGGGGGCGGGGAGCGCGCGCGTGGCGCTGCCGCAGTTCCAAATCTACGCCGAGATCGACTCCACCGTCTGCGCGCTCGACAAGCCGCTCACCGGCAAGGTAGACGACCCCTTAGAATAAGCGGGAGTGGGATTGGTATTTTCAGAAATACTTGTGCCTTTACAGACAGCACTTTCTGTGGCCGAAACAAATCCTTCGGTTGGACTGCCTAGCTCTTGTCACGCTCAACTTGAATGAACCTGTCGTTTTTGGATTAATGTTTTCGTAACTGTAATTTTTTTTTATCCACAACGAGGAAGCGCTTGGCCTGTATCTCACCTGACAGTAAGTGACGATCAGACCGAAGGTGGAAGCGAGCTTCACCCGGAATCGTCAACCACGGATGAACTGGCTATCTTACCAACTGCCGGAACACAACAATGCTGTTAACATTGTTGTTATGGCGACAGACTTAGGTAAGATGGTGGTAGCTAGCCAAGCGGACTCAGAACAAGCCCTACCACCAACCAAACCGAACAGAAAAATCTGCCCCCACTGGGAATCGAACCCGGGACTTCTGCGTCTGAAGTGGTCTTACCACTAGACCACAGAGGCGGTTAAATGTTGTAATGTTGTATTGTGTGGTGTCGCAGATCCGCGTGGACGAGTGCGAGGCGGCCATCAAGTCGGTGGAGCTGCAGCTGGTGCGCGTGGAGACCTGCGGCTGCGCCGAGGGATACTCCCGCGACGGTGAGCATTACATGCTTTACCACCCACTACTGCTACTTCTTAATGCTGGCATTGCTGGCCCAAGTGTACAATCCGGTCGAACTAACTACTTTACCTACTATCCCAGTCTTTCCCAAAGTGGGCGATAACGCCCCCTCGTGGGCGCTGCAGGCTTAAAGGGGGGCGGTAAGAGACCCAGAAAAAAAATCGGGACGTTATGTAGAGGCTTGGGAGGCGTCATCTACTAGGACTCTTATGCCCGTTTTCACCATCAATCCCTAATTTTTAAGTGACCCTTATGGTAACACGTAACAGAAATTTTGTTTTCATAGGGGTCACTTAAAAATTAGGGACTGATGGTGAAAACGGGCATTAGACACCGACTGAGCTCGACTCTTGACTACAAAAATGGGGGGCGCTAAAAAATAATTTATTCTCAAAGTGGGCAGTAGACTAAGTTTGGGAATCGTTACCTTCCTGTCTGTACTAGAACCTGTGACGTCACGGCTGCTAGGACGCCTCGACCCAGTAGTAGGGCGAAAATGAAGGGTGCCTTCCCTTTATTACACAAACATAACTTTTTGACACATCTAGCACTTTCTGTTGACACACACACAAGCCACATACACCTAACACACACACCTAGCACACACACCTAAAAATTTATGTAATCGTTGAAGTTTTGTATAAGTTTATATAATTTTAAAATAAAAATGCCAACGTTTATGGCGTCCAATGTGACGCTCTTTTAAAAAGTGGCCTCCGCAGAATAACAGCGTCCTGTTCTGGGGTCTACCTCAGAGCAGGACACAATGCTGAGCGGATGCCATTTTGGTCCACAAATGTGCAAGTATTGTAAGCTGTATACTGTAATAATTTAATATGTTGGGCCAAATTAAATATTTTCTTTCTTTCTTTCTTTGAATTTGATCCCGCTTGCCCGCAGCGACGGAGATCCAGAACATCCAGGTGGGCGCGGGCGACGTGAAGCGCGCGCGGGACATTCCACTCTACATGGTGCTGCCGCGCCTCTTCACCTGCCCCACCACCACCACACACAACTTCAAGATCGGTACGCGCACTATTTGTACACTCTATCCCCTTAAAGGTGGTTGGCAGTCCACAACTGTACGTTTCTCTGGAAACTTCCTACCCCGCACAACCAAACTGGAATGAACTGTCGTTGCGGTATTTCTGAATCGATACCGACCTACTGTCTTTCAAGAAGAGAGCGTACTTATATCCTAAAAGCTGGCAATGCACCTGTAACGCCTCCAGGCCTGCGGGAGTCTATGGACGGCGGTAATCATTTACCATCAAATGATCTGTGCGTTTTGCGTTTGCCGTTGCTTCTCTGTCCCATAAAAAAAAAAATCAATACACTTCATAAGGTACCTTATTTGAAGAAATGATTTCAATACGTTTCCAGAGTTCGAGCTGAACATAGCGGTGATCTTCGAGGACGACTACCTGGTGACGGAGAACTTCCCCATCCTGCTGCTGCGAAGCAGGTAGCCCTGCGGAGCGCGCTGTGATAGTTAACTTATTTAAGGCATTACCTGTATATTGTGTATTTAAGATTTTTATAATATATAAATAAATTATAAAGAATATACTAAATAGATTATAACTTTCATTTTGTTTTTGGTGTTAGTCGCGCAGAAACGCATGATAAGAGTAAAATTAAATACAATACGTAACAATTATATATTTTATTGCCTTAATTTTATAAGAAAATGCTTATTTACACGTCATTTACATTAGATAGAGTTCTGTGATGTTCGCTCCTGATCTTTAGAAACAAAAAACAACTTTATAAAATTATTCTGCAATATTAATTTGCGCAAATGTAAATAACATAAAACATTAACTAGTTCATAAAAAGGATATTTTTATTTATGAATACCCTACACAAAGTTAAGGAGTGCTATTGAATAATATCCTCCATAAAAGTATTTAATAATACCCTAAGAATCATCTATGAAAATGAATATACAACAGTAATAAATATTACACAAATAGGTACTTGTTAAGACTCGAAATGGCATACGTATTGTAAAAATATATCTATTATCTCTAATATATCTATATACAGTGTGTCCGGGCTTGTAGTGATCAAACTTTAAAGACGTAATCTATGGACAATTTTATCGATGAAAATACTTCAAATTTGGGGCCTGACCCATTTCTCGAAAAATTACATCGATTTAAGTTTATAATTTTTAGTTAACACCTCTTCTTTAAAAAACAAGTGAAAGCGTGGGTAGCTTAACATTAATAGGCAAATATTTTTTATCATGCGACAGCCAATAAAATTATCTATTAGTAGAAGAAGAAAACAGACACAAGTTTCATACATTTTATGGGAGTAAGAATGGATTTAATTAGAAAAATACATTACTTTTTTCACTTCTTTTTCATTTATTTTCCAACACAAGAAAAACCATGTCGTTAAGGTATGTTTTATTTGCATTGTATTATTAGTATTTGAGCTATTCTACAAAACGAATGTAAATTTATTAGTCTACGTCTATTAGTTTCGACGTAATTGTTGAACAAAGATTCCCCTTCCCAGCGGTTTCCATAGCGCACGCGACATGCGAAAATGCACTGCCTGAAAGAATCACACGACCTATTCCGATTACTATGGAAACCGCTGGGAAGGGGTATCTTTGTTCAACAATTACGTCGAAACTAATAGACGTGGACTAATAAATTTACATTCGTTTTGTAGAATAGCTCAAATACTAAAAATACAATGCAAATAAAACATACCTTAACGACCTGGTTTTTCTTGTGTTGGAAAATAACTGAAAAAGAAGTTAAAAAAGTAATGTATTTTTCTAATTAAATCCAATCTTACTCCCATAAAATGTATGAAACTTGTGTCTGCTTTCTTCTTCTACTAATAGATAATTTTATTAGCTATCGCATGATATAAAATATTTGCCTATTAATGTTAAGCTACCCACGCTTTAACTTGTTTTTTAAAGAAGAGGTGTAAACTAAAAATTAAAAACTTAAATCAATGTAATTTTTCGAGAAATGGGTCAGGCCCCAAATTTGAAGTATTTTCATCGATAAAATTGTCCATAGATTACGCCTTTAAAGTTTGATCACTACAAGCCCGGACACACTGTATATAAAAATGAAACCCGTTTCGCGTTGTCACGGCATCACGTGTGAACGGCTGAACCGATTTCGATAATTCTTTTTTTTAAATGTTTGTGGAAGTCCAAGGATGGTTCTTACGGAAAAAAATATTAAGAAAATCTCTACGCTAAGGCGGTACGAAGTTCGCCGGGTCAGCTAGTTTTAAATATTTCTATTCTTTTCTAAGACAACCTAAACACATTATATCAATGAAATGTTGAATTCTTAATGTTTTGAAATAACTAATTGCTTTTTAAAAATCCAATGTGAAGTAATTAAATGGATAAGAAGTACAAATAATATGACATAAATATATTCATGGGTAAATTAAAGGCACCTAGATCAACAATTTCAAGTGCTCCCATGAGGTTGTCGTAGTATTCTAAACAGCAAATAACCCGCATGCAAGTGTCGAGGTACGCTAAAACCTCAGATCATAGAAGGGAATAGATGTGAAACGGGGGCGTGGTGCGTGTCTCCGCGATATGCCCTCGGCATATAACATCGGCCGCGTAGCTAGGTTAGTCGCGATTCAGTCGTACTAAGGAAATGTTCTCCGATATTTTGGATAATAATGTCGTTACGTGCAATAAAACAAGTGAAATAAAGAACTACAGGAACAATGGAGTCATTTCCTACATGTAAGTATTGCAAATCCATTGGTATTTTGCTTATAAATAAAAAAAACTAAACATTTTTACGAACGAATTCAGTGCCGTAACAGTTACTGCGATATCGAAATCAGTGGTGATAAAAATTCTAACACACTTGTACATTGACGATTTAGTTAGTAACCACTTTATGTCATGCTCAACTACTGCGCAATGTATTTAATTTCTTCCGATATCCACTGTCGTGTGAAAATACACAGTACGGCCGCATGTGCCGGTCGTAACATAGTGCCGTGCTCGTGTTCTAATGCGGTTTCCTATTATCGATAAATAGAAGTAAATTATAATTTTCTATTTTGTAATTTTAAATAAAAAAAATATGTGTTACTCTAGATTATAAGATTATACAAAAAAAATAATAACAGTAGAAGTAATTAGTAACTGTAAACTATGTAATTACTATAAGAGCTAGTTGAACATTATTTTTGATAAACATATGCGGTACGCAGATCGCCATAATTAAAAAGTAAATAGTTAGTGATAGTAGTTAATAATAACGTATAATAATAAAAAGGTTTTCATACATAAGCATTTTGTGAAATCAGTTTCGAGCCTTGCCCCTAGCGATTTAAAGTATCGATATCTTGTCGACTCCATTTTATCTTTGTTCTCTCACTAGCATTTTCTTAGTGTGCGTCACGTCACGCGGCCATTGATTGGCCATAAGGCATGCCTTCTGGCCAATCACAGCACTTTTAAGCCGGTTGCACATGTTGTCGTAGACTCTCAGTCGCTTTGTTTTTACACAGTTGAATGTGTGTGTGGGAGCTGTGGTGGGGGAAATGTGGGGACACTGGTTCTCGTTGTAGTTACGCGCGACTTCATATCTATTCTCTTTCTATGATCTGAGGTTAAAACTCACATCAGGGGTACACAGTCTTATCTTTCATTCTTAGACTCTAAACACTCGACTTCATCCTTCATCGTTTCTGTTAATTTGCGCGCCGACGACGTGAACTGGGTCTGGGTTCTGAAACAATTTGATGACAGCTTTTAGATTCGAGGGAGGAAACTGCTTTAATACAGGAAATCTGATTGGTTATTCAAAACCACAGATCACAGAAACTAAAGGGAGATGCGACAAGGGGGCGGGGTCGGTGTCGCAGCAATATGCCCAAAAACAGAACACATTGCTCGTGATAGCAATGATGACAGCAGCGACGTCATAATGTAAACAGTTTACATTGCTTGCGTAGTACTAAAGATTATTCAAACGTGTACCGATACCGCAGTGGATAATGAGCGCATATTTTGATTACTTTGTGTATATGAATTTCAAATGCGACACTTACGCCCGTATTCACAAACGATGCTTGCTCAAGTAAAGCAGCAAATCGAACGCACAGCGTTGAATAGAGCTCTGTGTTGGTTCGTGTGTCACTCTGTGCGTCCACGCGCACTGTGAGACCTCATAGTTACGTTTGTGAATACGGGCGTGAGTTTCGAACTCAGCGCATTATTTGGCATCTCTCTATATCTCTGCGTTCAAAACACTTCGCCGCTTCACTCCGCCGTGGTGGAAACCGGGCCTAAGAGTAAGCTTCTCACCGCGGTCCATTCCCGCGGGCGTTCAGCGCGCCGCTCGGGGCTCGTGGTCGGGCAGTGTGGGCGGGCCGGGCGGTCACAGCGCGGCGTCGCGCTCGTCGCCGGCGCGCGGCTGCACGCTGTTGCGGCACAGCGCGAAGAACTGCGTCGGCCGCAGCCGCGCCTTCATCGCGTCGAACCTGACAAGGCAACATCCAGTTTAGTAGGCGCACTAACAACAACTCAACGATCACCGACTTGCGGGCACATAATTTTTATTTCATAAACGCATCATGTTTAAAGTTTATGAAATATTTCCTGAATTAAGTTTGTTGTTGATTTGAACGAAACCTACCACCAAATAATAGTTTATTCCGGGTCATGAAATTTATTGAACCATAGCAATTTGTAAGGAGTATCAATGAGACAATTTGTCATAGTTCGGAGTTCTTTTGGTCCAATCGCTATCTAAAATAAATAAAAATGTTAAATGATAAGTTGATTTGCTATGGAAATTACTGTCTTGTGCTATCTTGACGACGTATTCATTACTAAAAGCGATAATGAAGCACAAGAGTATCGGTACGCACCTCCAGCCCACGTGGTGCGTGCAAGTGGCGCAGAGCGCGATGGTCCAGGTGTAGCCGGGGAACCAGGAGTACTCGGCCGAGGGCGCGCCGTCCAGCGCCACGCTGGCCGCCGACACGGTCACGATGTCGTGCATGTAGCCGCCCAGGTTAGTGTAGTTGGAGTGCACGCCCTCCGACGACATCGGGAAGATGTGCTCGCGCCGCGCGATCTCCGTCATGCACGCCGAGCAGCATAGCACGCTCTTCTGCAAGTGTTTATGTTACGGTCAAAACTCATTATCGGCCAAAACCACTTGACTGCAAAAATCAATCAAAAGTGGTCTTGAATGAATTACAAACCAGACTAAACGACTTATATAAGTGATATTGACTAACGCGCTTGGTCAAAACCACTTGACTGGAAAAATCAGTCCAGACCAAGGACATCAGACAAAACCACTTTTGACTGATTTTTGCAATCAAAAGTGGTTTTGACTGATTTTTGCAGTCAAAAGTGGTTTTGACTGATTATGAGTTTTGACTGTAACATTTATACATCCAACGTGGTCACTGGCCTATTCACATAACAAAACTTCAACGATTTTCTATCGATTTGATTCACGTCACTTTTCGTATTCACGTGTTAATCGCCCAATTTTGTTTCGACTTCGTTTTTATGCGTATTTAATCGTTGCCTCCGCGGTATTCACCTATCCTATTTTGAAGTTTGGTTCAATCGGATGACAGTGATTAAACGTCAAATGACTTATCTTTGAGTCGCGATCCTATCGAGTAATCGTTGTATCGAAATGACACGTGAATACGGATCTAGGACTGTTTTTTAATAGGACGATTTCTAAACGTGAACGACATTTTGACTGTTTCAAAATATGTACGTGGAAAAGGGATGATGACTGGGTAATGAAATCGAAAATCTATTTAGTTCGTGAGACAGATAATTAGAAAATATTAGACTCATATTTTTTATTTTTTTCCATAATCGAATAATTACAGTATTATATTGAGTTGAAACGTCGTGTGACGTCACTTTTGAGTAAAGATTCTACTCAAGCGTGACGTATCGCGCCATTTCAACTCGATGTAGCACTGTTATTATTTAATTATGAAAGAAAATAAAAAATATGAGTCTAATATTTTCTAATTATCTGTCTGACGGACAAATAATTGAAATTTTGTCATCTAAAGTCTGGTCCGTGAGCACGTAGAATCCCGTCCAATGACCCCAAGCTATCCATCCCTATCGCTCGCTCGTAATGAGGGCTATCGTTTTAGCGCTCACCAGTTAGCGCCACTGTAGAGTAAGGTCCTGTCACTTGCTAGTAGCGAAGACAGTGGCGCTAACTGGTGAGCGCTAAAGTGGTAGGAGGACTATCGCAATTGCACTCATCAAGATGGCGCCACTGTAGAGTAAGTTTCTGTCAATCGCCAGGGGTGCCAACTGTTAAGTAAAAAAACGATAGCCCTCATTATGTTGCTGTTGCGCTCGCACACTCACTGCGGGCGCTCGTCGCACAGTCGCGACAGCAACATAATTACGCGCGAGCGATAGGGATGGGTAGCTTGGGGTCATTGGACGGGATTCTACGTGCTCACGGACCAGGCTTTAGCCTAATATAACCAGTGGGCTACCACCGGTGCGCGCATACGTCACGAGCGGGCACGCACCCGGGCGATGAGGCGCAGCTCCATGTGCAGGCGCAGCAGCGCGTTGTCCACCGCGAACAGCGCCAGGCGGTCGCGCGCCGACAGCGCCAGGTTCGACGCCACCCAGAACGACAGCGACACCGGGTCCTCGGGCAGCTTGTCTACGCATATAGGAGCGTATAAATATACACAATAAGATTCACAGGCACATAACGTCGTTGACGGGTGAAAACCTCGGGAGTACCGAAAACAAAACTTTTCAGGAGAGACAAAAAACCGTCTTCTAATTCAAATTCAATATTTATTTGCACAATTTTGGGTAAACATAATGGTCTTTTGGGTAAACATAATGATCTTCTGAATATTTTACGAGGTTTTCATTGAACGCGGTAGATGGCACTACAATCATCCCATTCGAATATAGGTGAGCTCCAATGAGGGTTTTCGCGAATGAAAGATCCGCTAGATGGCGGGACGTGGATGTGGGGTCTGACTGCTGCGTGATTGGTGGATTTTGACATATCTGTCAATGTCATGTCAAAAATAACCAATCATGCAGCATTTGGACCTCGCGTCTACGTATTGCCATCTGGCGGATTTTAAATTCGCGAAAACCCTCATTGTGCGTTGAGAACTTGAGAGGTTTTCTTACCCTACATTAAAAAGTGTTGTTGGTAAAAATTCGACTTACGAAGTTTTCACACATCAACGACGTTAAATAAATAAACAAATTAATCTTAGTAATTGTACATTAGTCGACTGACCCAGGTTGAGCGTGGCGAAGTAGCTGGCGATGTCGCGGCGCACGCGCGTGTAGTCGAACATGTCGTACACGAACAGCGGCCACGGCGTCACGGCCGCGTCCATGCACCGCAGCCGCCGGTCCAGCTGCCTGACATACATTACTTTTACTATCATGACGGTAATGACCACAGATCACAGAAACTAAAGGGAGATGTGACAAGGGGGCGGGCCGGTGTCGCAGCAATATGCCCAAAATCAGAACACATTGCTCGTGACAGCAGCGACGTCATAATGTGAACAGTCTACATTGTTTGCGTAGTATTCGAACGTCGAGTACTGATACCGCAATGGAATAATGAGCACATATTTTGATTACTTTGTGTGTGTCAATTTCTAATTCGACACTGAGTTTCGAACTCAGCGTATTAGCTGGCATCTCTCTAAATCTTTATGGTAATGACTTTAGCGTCGTGTAGATCCTGCATCACGATGATACTATACGTACGGCTCTCGCGGGCGGCGGTGCGGGTCGAGCGAGGCGAGGCGAGCGGCGCGCAGCGGCTCGCCCAACTCCACCTCTGGTAGAACGCGCACCTCCACAAACCGCATTCTGTAAACACATAGCAAACGAATATCATATCTCGTTCAACCTTAATAAAGTTACAGAGTAAGAGAGAAAGATAGCCGAACGGTGAAGGGGTCGAACTGTAGCCTTATTCACGTAACAAAACTTCAATGACAACAAGTCGATCGAGTAATCGTTCTATCGAAAATGACCTTTGTGAATACGGATTTGGAACTGTTCAATGGGACGACTTCTGAATGTCAGCGAGATCTTGACTGTCAAAATACGTGAATTATGCCACTGGAGACTTGTGATCCGGGGAACACGGGTTCGGTCCCCACCGTCGCTCGACTATTGTGGTGAGCTCACTCGTGAGTCGTGACACAAGCATATTTAGCTTAGTACGAGGTGTTAACGGAAGTAAAAAAAATACTAATCATTACTAATAATCTTAAAAAAAAAGAAGTTGAGAAAGTAGAAGGAAGGCTACCGACCGCGAGTAGACGTGCACGGGCGCGGCGTGCGCGGGCGCGTGCACGAGGCGGAAGCGGTGGTGCGCGCGCGCCTTCAGCGTCAGCGGCTGCCGCGCCTCGCGCGCGCCGCACTCGAACACCTCGCACAGCACGCCGTAACCGCTCACCACCGTGCCTGTCTCGCTGCACACGATAATCGTACCCAGTTAAATAAATATGTAAATAAACAAAACTTTATTTCCGAAATGCCTTTCGGAAATAAAGTACCCACAACAAATACTAAAAAAAAAAATCACTGGTGTAATTAATCAATTGGATCACTTTAGACTTACTAGCAGTCCCTAAACTAGGTAATACTTATAAACATTTTATTTTATTTCTCACAGTGCTAGGCTAGACTGCGAGTGCTAATATGGACAGTCGTATCTTTAGTACATCGCGTCATGCTTCGCTCGCGCCCGCGTATTCAGTCTGGCCAAGTACACAGAGCTGACATTAACAATACTAGATTAGGTGAATAGATTTTTTTTAAGCTTGAAACATGGTTTTTCAGACAGATGCTGTTTATTTTGTAACCTATTATTTTGGTACCGTTTGAAAGAGCTCGTGAAGCACTTTCAGGATCAGTAATTAGATTTTTTAATATCTTGTATAATTCAGAAATAATTGAGTGCTCGATCACTTATCGTTTCCATCCTGTAAGTTTTAACTACTACATGACTTTCGTGACAAATACAACACTAGCACTAGACTGGGCGGCAGGTACATACTCGGGGCACAGCAGGCCGAAGAGGCGCTCCTTCTGGATGGCCTGCAGCGCGGCGGAGTCGGCGGGGTTGGGCAGCAGCATGGGCACGGTCTCGCCCGGGAACACGGCGCCGTGGTGCGCCGCCGCCGGCACGCGGCCCGTCCAGCCCGGCTCCAGCACGCGCCGCCCGCTCACCGCCACCAGCCCCGGGCCCATGTACTGCCGGCGTAAACATTCATTACGGACTCTTAGTTTTGAAGGGCAATCGTCACACTTAGAATCTTCATTGGGCCATTTTGCACAATAGACATGTTGACACCACCAATCAATTGACGTACTTTTTAAAACTGTCAAAACAAAACTCTCCCATAGATTTTGTATGTCACTACAAGCAAGCGACGTCACTATTTTGTCAACTCAATTAAACTACTTTTTTCAATTACAATGCGACCAAAAATCGTAATTTACAGGTAATTTTAATTAAGTTTTTAAGACCAGAATGAAGTGACTTTTTAGGAAAGTTGCGATTTCGAATTATTGGGAAATGGTGTCAAATTGTCTATTTGTTATTTATCTTCCTACAGCCTACTCATACCAACCCAGATCCCCCAGAAAGCAAGCATTATCCTGCTTTCGCCTCCGAGATTTATTTTACCATGTAGTACCCCTGTACGACAACCCAATCCGCACACAATATTCAGCGTAGTAGTATTAAAAAACAAAAGAGCGGGCAACCCCACCCCTACCACGCTGTGGGCTCGGTGTCCGAGCGGTCTCATTCCTTTGTGCGCACGCGCAACGACCGCACGCAGTATAAGAAAAATGCTTAAGTGACGTCACCAGGACGTTTTTACCGACAAAAAACGTAATTATTTTAAGTTGTGCAGTGTAGTGACGAGAATTAGACCCAACAAAAGGTTGGTTGTAACAACTATTTTGTGCAAGTGCTCGTACATTTTTATTATAAGCGTTGTGACACGACGCGTAACTTTGACCCATTTTTAGCTCCAAGTTAACGCGCGATGTTAACCAGTAGCCATTTTTTTGCTCCGAGGTAATGCGAGATGTTACCCAGTAGCCATTCTTTTGCTCCGAGGTAATGCGAGATGTTACCCAGTAGCCATTTTAATTGAATGATCAAACGAACTTACCAAGTGAAGTTCGATCTAAATTATCCTGTTTTCGCCGAAGAGATTTAAGGTCCCTCCCAACCCGAAGATTTCTATATCTTCTTCCCTGGAGGTAAACGTCAATGTCATCTCCTCTCTAAATATAATGAGACCGCTCGGACACCGAGCCCACAGCGTGGTAGGGGTGGGGTTGCCCGCTCTTTTGTTTTTTAATACTACTACGCTGAATATTGTGTGCAGATTGGGTTGTCGTACAGGGGTACTACATGGTAAAATAAATCTCTTCGGCGAAAACAGGATAATTTAGATCGAACTTCACTTGGTAAGTTCGTTTGATCATTCAATTAGTGTCTACTACATAGGTACATTACACAATTACAGTTCAACAAAAAGTACTGTGGTTAATGTTAATGCATCTCATTTTAAAATGTAGAGTAAGTGCTCTCTAAATGGCGGAGGCAATTCTGTGCTGACAAAATAGATCACTTACTGTATAAAGTACCTGCCTACTTACATTTAGACTTTGAGTAATTTATTATTATTTTTGGTTCATGTGATTGTAAAATTAGTCCTCTTTTATAAGAGTTAGTAAACACATTTATATTAGGCGTAAGAGTTTTAAGAACTTATTGTTATTTGTTTATTTTATTATATTATGAGCCCATCAACTAGATAAAAATGCATAAATATTTGACACAAAAGTATATTAATTGTTTTATACAGCTTATCACAATAAGAGTTACCTAAAATATACTTACAGAATGTGAAGCTGCCAGCGATATATCAAATGTTTGCTCTTCCTCATTGTCATCGGAGTCGCTGGACTCTCTCGCTGCTTCAAGTAATTCCGGTCCCTCTGCAATGAGTATGTCGTGGCCCATCATGCTGTTCTCGTCGCTGTCGCTGTCGATGTCGAGCTCATGATCTCCTCCTCCATCAGGATCCGCGTTTTCAGGTTGATTAGCTAGATACAAATAGAATACTCTTATCAATTTGTATGCAACTGTGCATACGATTACTTATTCACATAGTTACTGTTGATTTTAATTGTAGGTAAATAAAACCACTACAAAAATCGTTATCGATAAATTCATAAAAATACAAAGAAAAATCTGTTGGATTAGATTGTAGAGAACAGTTGTGTTGCAAAACATACCATTTTCCTCCATGTTAACGCTGATAAAAGGTATCTCGAATATAGATTGCTAATTGCCACTTTAATTACAATTTATCTGATTTATTTCCGATTATGTTTAAAAAAATATGACCAAAATAATTCGCATCGCAGTTTTTGTTTAGATGAGTTTACGAATATCGTTAATCATTTTAAGTACAAAATGACACAAATAAAATTTCACAAATAATTTCTACAACAACAACACGTGAAATAAAAAAATGTTTACTTTGTAAATCTATCGAAAAAGCAATAAAATGATTATTTTAAAAGATATAATGATAAGTGTGATGCAATCGAATTTATTTTACTTGACCATTAGAAGAGACTTCGTAAAACATCAAGTTGTCGTTTAGAAAATAGTGCTGTGCATGTGCTGTGCTGTGTCTATAAAGAACAAAAGAATAGTGCTTTTTTTACACTTCCAACGAAATGAACAATAGTAAAAAAGGCCCTTTTACAGTACTTGTTATTATTCTGTGCTTTTACACTTAATTTCTGTTAACTGGTTTCTGCTTTGTTTGGTTATATTTTATTTTTAATACCAAAAATATCCGTTACATTTGAAAGTGTTTTAGCACCACTATTGTATCCGAAATATCCAAATCAATATCCGAACCAAACGTCAAAAGAGAAAATATTTTTTAGTCTGTAATTAGTGTCCGACCGAATATGGATTTTTAGCCGAAAACGGAAACGAAAACGAAGCTTCGGCTACAGTCTTATTTTCAGCCGAAAACGAAAACGAAAACGAAAATGACCTTCAACTCTCAAATTTCAATCTGAAATTAAATATGTAAAAACTTTGAAAACCGTTAATGTTTTGACCAAAAACGTAATGAAGTTTGACAGTTGTTTTTGATAAGGATTGATTAAAGAAAACCGGCATTAAAACACAAAAAATTGAATTATGAATTCTTAGTAGAATAATTATTTCCGGTGTATATTGAAATATTGGGAAGTGAAGAAGAAATAAAGGGTGTCCAGTGGGAATTTTTCAACTTCAAAAATGATTCATACAAATAAATTAATGATTTTTTATTATTTATTACTAATGCAAACTAGAGTTCAACAATGCGGATTTATTTTTTTATAGGCAATGTCTTTTAAATGATGCCCGTTTTACTATAGGCACTCTCACAGCCGGACCCTTACATTCGCAACTATGCGAGCGCAAATCGCGCTAATTATTTTCCTGCAATTTCACGGCGAATATTTTCTTACAGAACCTGAATTATTTAAGGATTGTTTGCTGTAAACTTTTGACTTGAGATATCCCCTCAAGAAAAAGTCGCATGGTGTGAGATCTGGTGACTGAGACGGCTAGGGTATGTCCCTGTACGTGCTGATCATTTATATGAAAAAAATAATAGTCCTCAGTGTCTCCATCGAGGTACTCTCCGTGTGTGGTGAGACACCTTCTTGCTGAAATAGTAGTTGACCGGGATGCAGTTGCAGTTGTGGTATCAAACATTCATCGATCATTCGACAATACATTTCAAATACTTATTGCTCAATTGCGAACGCTCTGTAGGCTCCCCGACCAGTGACTCATGGCGTATTTCAAATCCGCATTACTCTATTTTGAAACAATTAAACTTAATGAAAACTCTTTGGTTTTATTTGTATTCAATTCTCACTTGACACCCTTTACAACGTAACCTCACTTCAAAACTTCAAAAGAGTGTGACAATACCGCGTCCGTTCAAGTCTGATTGGAACCATATCGATACCTCTGGGCTCAAAGGTCGTAAAGGACGAAGTACGACTTTTCAGGAGAAGCAAAAAATGTTTTTTTATTTTTTTATTCGACGATAACTTTTTTGTTTTTTGAGCTATTAAATTATGACTTATGAAGAAAGTGCTTAGAATTCACAGCATTTTCCGAAGAGGTATTGAAAAACTGGACTAGAGCTGTATTTACTGAGATAAATTTCCTTTACGCCCTCAAAATTACAATAAAAATACCTTTACGCCCCTCAAATATTCGTCCTAGGCAAGTTACTCAGGACGTAAGTCTATTATTTCACAAAACTACAAGGTAATAAATGACAATTTACATAGTTTTGTAGGTTTTCATAGGTCGTAACGGGACACCCAGGTAAGGTATTATGAAAGGGTAAATTGATGATTTAGCATAAATATTTAATATTTTATGGTATTTCATATGTAATATACCATTTCTTCACATATTTTTAATTAATTATGGTCTTTTAAATGAAATAAAATTATTTTCCGTATCTTCATAATTTAATGCACATAATTTATGAAACTATTTAACGTTAGAAGTTTTGATATCTTCGAACTAGAAGAAACTATTTCCGATATAAAAACGAATTTAGGAAATAAATATTATGACGCTTTTAAATAAAACTTCATAAATGTCTACTTTATAGGAAAAACCGAAACCATTTTTTTTATTTATTTAATCATTATTATTGTTTCGAAAAACTACAAATAGCGGACTTAATTCCATAGGGCAGTCTGTCCACCAGTTGACCTTATGATAATGCAGATAGAATAGAATTATTAAGGACAAACGAAAACCAAACTATAATTATTCTAAATTCTAAATAGATTAAACATTATTAATTCATAATAGCTTAAAATTATGTCATTGTACATGGTATAAAAGTAGAAAAGGTAAGATAACAAGTAGGAAGGTTTTCATTCCAGTAAAGTACATCCATTTACTTTACTCCTACATAATACCGTTTTTAAAAGCCAATTATTTTTAATATAACTTCAAAAAAAAAACTGCATTCACGCTTTTTAGTAGATTAAGTCTCAACATTTATTTTCCCATGTTGTGTAAATATTTTTCCTACTAGTTATACTTTATTAGCTGATCCAAATAACTTTAGAAACTATATTAATTTATTATAATTGTAACAGTCAAAACTCAAAAGTGGTTTTGACCAAGGGCGTTAGTCAAAAAGACTAGGAAATCACTAAAAATAATTGTTAAGTGTAGCATTTGTGTGATTTGTGCATACAAAATAATGACACCTAAGCTAAGATACTACAGTAAGGCGACTTTTTTTTCTCATAATATTATTTCTCATATTTTTTTTCTGAACAAATTAAGCTTTTTCAATTTTTATGATGACTATCCTAACTTAATAAGGTAATACGTTATTATTTTATAGCATGTTTTTATTTCCTTAAATCATATTTTAATAATTAATAATAATTATCTTTTACCTGACAAATACCTACCTAGTTTAATATACCACGCAATCTTGTATACCCATTCTTATGATGCACCATACAAGAATGCATGGTAAATTCAGTGAACTGCTCCTGAATCGAATGTACCTACTACTATTATTTAATTTTCTATTTATTTATATTAACCGGCAGACAGTGGTGACTGAGTTTGTTGCGGCGCTTCTTCTCAGCACTTGCCAAATGTTGGTCTCGAAGCGCTGGTAGGGTAAAAAGATTATGAGACATGTAGAGGCTCCTTAAGAGCATAATTATGACGATTTGTAAGAACTATTTTATAGTCTAAACAAATAAAGAAATTTTGACTTTTGACTAGTTTCTTCAAATATGAGAAACAATAAATAGCAACATTACCCGATGTGGGTAGATGTCATCATTTTATATGTACAAATCACATAAATGTTACTCTATAAAATAGTTTTATTACATATTTTTGATGATTTTTTAGGTTCTTTAGTTTGTTCCAAACGCAAATACTTAAATACTGTAAGAAACATCTATAAAATTTACCTTCACAGTTATTTTAATATCCTCACTGTGTAGATTTTTAAAATATTTGTTTAGATAATCTAAGGGCGTAAAGGACAAATTATTTAGACTTGGGTATGAAAATGTAAGGTTGTATAGGACAACAGATATACTACATGTACATTATACGCCCAAAAAGTTGTGTTTACTTGTTCTTTACTACCATGGTAACTGTACTAAAAAATCAAATGGTATTTACATCCCAATTTTCACGATGAATTTTGTTTAGCTTATCAAATATTATGGGTCGTAAAGGCACTTTTTTTGGGAATTTCGACAAACTAAATATACAGATCGATAGAGAATTAAATTCTGAGTAAAACTGTATAAATAACTCATTTTCGGTATTTTGTCCTTTACGACCTTTGAGCCCAGAGGTATCGATATGTGCACCAGATTTAGTTCCGAAGATATCTGAACGATAAACGTCACCATCTTATTCACTTATTTCTGATATTCGGTTTGGCCGAAGCTTCGGCTGGTTTTTGGCCGAAAACGAAAATATGGCCGAATGTCCATTTTTTGGCCGAAAATGGCCGAAAACGAAAACGAAAACGAATATTCGGTCGGTCACTATCTGTAATGTTTCTTACGACTTTTTGAGCGCATGATCGCATGTGAGTGGGAACAATTTGATAAAATCGTCGAATTGTGTTTGAGAAATGTGAATGAACAGTGCATAATTATAAACTACTGATAAAAATGTATCGAAAAATAGTGTGGTGTTATGTTTTAGTTTTGACTTTATTGGATATATCACTCAACACGAAATTGACAGCCCAGGGAAAGAGCCATGGTAAAAATCGATTTAGAGCTTCGTCTCTGCTTTTATATGATTGAGCTGGTCTCCTGAATTAAGGACCGAAGTGGCTGCAGCCCGAGGCGCTGGAATAGCAGCAATAATTTGGCAAGTTTTGTGCTAGTTGTCGCGTTCCGATGTTATTTTTGATCGGGGCCGCGGCGCACTTCTTGTCGATTTTATTTTGCTTACACCTTACACTTGTACTAGTATTTTGGTCTTTAAGAAGCCTAGGTATCATTGATTGTTGTAGGTAATATCACCAATGGAAAAGAAAATTACAATGGTTTATTCAAGTACCTACAGTACAATTAAAAAAAAAATGTTATTAACAAACTACCTCCCTCCTGGATATAAAATTGTTTGACATCTATCTGAGCATATGAATATAGGATATTCATTAGATAAGGTGACAAAAAATGTAGAAGATCTATCATTTGTATTTTTGTAACTACCGTTTTACACTATTCAGTTCAATCTTGGGATTAGTTTTCTGAGTAGCCTTGTTTACTAGTCACTAGGCTTTCCTTATTGTTGTGTTTTTTCTCATAAAATATTGTTATATTTTATTTTTACTTATTGCAGATGTGACAGTTCAAGACTCCTTCATCGAGGGGATATCATTTCAGGTAGTATTTATACTTGTCTGTCCATAAAATATCTAACAACTAAAGGCAATAAATTAAAGACAAATATATTGCCAGAGGTGAACATCAAAATACCCAAACATGTTTTCTTTGACTTCACTTTCCCCGATAGTAACCCAGACACAATAGTAGTTTAATTGTAATGAATGCTATAGCAGTTCACTGTCCATGAAAGTGTTAAAGACAGAAAGCAGGGCATGCTTATGCCTCGTTGTCTTGGATAGAAACCTACTGGCAGTTTTTGTTTAAAAATGCAACAAATAGGCAGAACAGTTTGTTTGTGTATCACTCGCAAAACTTAATTTTCGTTGTGTAGAATGAAACTGAAAGTGTTGTTTTCGATTAGGTCTTAATGGAACTTGCTTTAAAACTACTTGAGTCTGGATCTATGGCTTGTTGACTTTCAGTGTTAATGTAATTAACAACACTTTCTATAAGCCTAATTGCAAACAAAAATATACTTTTAGTATACTTACTTAACAAGATCATTTAAAGGAAGTCTATAGTTTTCCAAGTGTGTACAGTATTTATTGTTTACTCTGGTCCCCTCAAGACTGTCTTTTTCATTCTGTTGGTGTCGGTATGAGAGTGCATTGTTTTGTAACTTGCAGGAATGGGGCAAGGAATCCTTGGATCAGGGCTTAGGCACGGGCGCGGCGGCGGAGGCGCTGCGGCTGGAGCCGGCCTCGCTGCGCTTCGGGCGCGCGGCGCTGGGCGCGGCGCACGCGCTCACCGTCGCGCTCACCAACACCGCCAACAGCACCGTGCACCTCGCCTCCGTCGCCGGCACCACGCCCGACTTCCACGCTTCGTTCTTCGAGTCCAAGGTGCGTAAGCGACGCGCTGCCCGCCGACTTACTTCACGTCGCCCTCACTAGCATCATGTTCATGCATTACAACATTTCATTGGCGTAATAGTATATGGTTCACACTATTATATCTGAAGTTTGAATTCTGGTGACAATGTGGTGTAAATAATGTTATGTTTTATACTGTTATTGTAATAGATATAAATAAATAGATTAGATAATTCTAGGTTCCTCTACAAATTTATTATTCTTTTATAAAATTATTTACATTTTGCTTGTAAACATTGTCTTTGAAAACATAGATAAGAGTTGGAGGAGACATCACTTTGCTGTCGATATTTATGATGTATTGTGCAGCCAGTTCAGCAGTATAAAAGGTGTGCAGTAGGCTCTGTCTGGGGCCACAACATGCTGTCCTGTAATACAGAGATGTAACAAGTAGTTAAAAATGAAGAAATCAATGTAAAGATTCCCCAACATGTAGGTAAAATCTTTTGCGTCTATCCATATGCGCGTTAATCGCTTTGCGATCGTGGGCAGTATGGACTTGCTATCTTCCTGTTTGGTCTTGTGGTGGTGTGTGACGTTGTGACCCGCCTCGCGCGGTTACCGCGGTCGGGCGCGTCACGGCGACCATCGACTAGAGATGGGTTATACTAGGTAAATTTGATACTAGGTGCACCTGTTCCGAGTATTTATTAATACTCGATCCAAATACCTATTCCACCTAGTACGTAGTAATTTAGCATACTTGACGCGACTAGTGCGGACTAATCCACGTAATATGACTTTAAAATTTTTTTTTTAAAGATACAATGAATAATGCAATTTGAAATTGAATAATAATTCCTCCCTTCATACTTCAACAGGCTTTGGACTGTCAACTTAAAAGTTGGCGTATTTTAAAGATATCAATTTCATAAAAATATTTACATATTTTTTCTTATTTACATGAATATGGTTTGACTACGTTTGTGTGCGTTTGCTTCGTCGCGCTCAAATTTGTTTGGTCAGACAGAGACGGAGCGAATCTCTACGTTCGCACATAAGCTTAGCGAGAAATACTAGGTGCGCGTAATACACGACTACGGATTACGCAATAATAACCTCTATTACTTTGATGGTAGGGTCGGAAATCGTGTAATTTATAAAATACTAGGTGGATCAAGTATTTAAAAAATTGGAATAGGTGCCGCCTAGTACTGTAAAATACCTAGTGTGTGGATCTGTTCTAGTAAATACGTCTCATCTCTAGAGCAAGAAAACATAGAATTATTAGTCCATCCGCCGTACAGCCTCGACCTAAGCCCCAATGATTTCTATACTTTCCCTTAAATAAAGAATAAATTGCGTGGTCCGAGATTTTCATCACCTGAAGAAGCTGTGGAAGCCTACAAAACGGCCATTTTGGAGACCCAAACTTCCGAATGCAATGGTTGCTTCAATGATTGGTTTCGTGTATGGAAAAATGTGTCAAATTTCGCGGAGAATACTTTAAAAAGCAATAAATATATTTTTAAATAGTAATGTTGTTTCACTTCCTTGATTCCCGAAATTTTCAGTGCCGCCCTCGTATTTAATTGATTTGAAACTTACACGCTAGACAAATCGAATCAATTAACAAGCCTTGTTGTCAATTAACAAGCCAAAGTGTAACATTACACCTAGCTGAAGCTAATGACACCGCTAAAATAAGGATAAGAGGGTTTTGAAGTAGAATTGAGTGAAAGATATAACTAAAAACTAAAAATCTGGTTAAATATTACTGATTCAATGTAATTTATAAAGCAGTAAAGTTTGACTGACCAAATTAGAATATCCGTTTATTTAGAAAAATACTGCTAGTTTTAGATACAGTAAACATCTCTTATATCTGTTCCATTATTAGCTTACAATATACTTCGTTTTGGACGGAAGGAAGATAAAAACCCTAACGACAGCAGTGAGTGATCGCGTCGTCGCCGGCCGATCTGTCACGTTGGGACGGCTCACGGCGGCCTTGTGAGTTTGTGACGCGGGAGGCGCTGGTCACTGGCAGTCACAGATATGGATTAGAGCTGGCAGTGCTTTATCGACTACCGCAATATTTTGAACGCCGCGATATCACATTCACACCACAAGCGGTTAGTTACGCGGCAGCCGCTTGTTTGGATAACACAATGATGTAGGTTTCCGAGATAAAGCACCAATATCGCACATCTCGCCGTAACGATATAATCGCACTTTTAATTAAACGATTACATTATCAGACCACCTTTGCATAGTGTTTGTTTACAATCAAATGTAAAGTAGTAACATGCAAGCATAATTATCATTCTTTATTATCATTACTATGTAGTAAAGAACTTTTTAACCTTTAGATTCAAGAGAGAGGCTATCTATGTATATCACGATTGAAGTTTTAGAACTGGTGTAACGATTAACAAAAATATTATAAGCATAGCATAAAAACTAGATTAAAATTGCCTGACATAGTCAAAAACACTTTTTAGTGTTCGCCCCACATAACAACTGTTAAAGTTAATGCACGCTATGTGCTATGAAATTAATTTGTCGTTATATGTTTGTGTCCGGGTTGCACGTTTGCTAGTACGTAAGACTCGGAATTTTGGCTCGTTAACGACTGACACCCACTCTGTTATTTGAGATTTAGTTAAATACAGTTTGTGTGTGCTTATTATGCTTCAAAGGTTTCATTGGAGACTAAAGAAAATGAAATTGTTATTGAATTGTGAGCAAGCACTTTACGCGGCCATTTGTTTGGATTGTGCGAGCTTGCGTGACTGACTTGAGTTTTTATTCACTTAGATACTTGCTTGGTTTCCTCATTAATATAAATTGTTGCAGCAATTAGCAACACTGTGTTGTTTAACTTTTTATCTTTTTGCCTTTTCACAGTATTTTCTTAAGCGACAGACCAATAGTCCTTGGACTAACGTTTATGATGCCGTCGTTAACGATAGTGATATCTGAGGCACCTATTGTTTATTCCGTATGAAACACGCTAATTCATTATCTTATTTGCACTTCGTATTCGGAGCTGTTAGTGACCGTCGTAACTGCGTGTTGTTGCAGGACACACCTCTCATGTGACGCTCATTATCAGCTATTGACTTGACCTTTATTACTATTACATCATTTTATGTTATCTATGAATGTACCTTTATGATTATGTTAATATTGTAAGCACCAATATATGTTTTAATATTGATTTTCTGTAAATCAGGAGAAAATATTCTAAATGATCAATTTTATGTATTAAAAACTGAAATTTAAACTTATGTAATAGTGAATGAATAAAATTTTAAGGTTAGATTGTATATTTTGGAAGCGGAAGAGTACCAAGGATCGAGAGGATCTACAGCGCGTGGAGTAGCCTGCGCCGGGGCGCGGGAAAAGCTCGCATTTTGACGTTCGCGTCGCTGCCGTCAAGCTCGAACTTTTCCTGCGTCTCTGCGCGGGCTGGGCAACGGCAGGCGGCGCACGGAAGGCTGGAGATCTAGAAAACCCTTGTTGATGAAACACGGCGTCTAAATACACTGGTCATCACAAAAATCGACCCTCCCGCGACAAGCACTTTCAAACGTATGCATCCCCACTTCCCACCAATATTGGTACCATTTAAAAGCCTAGTTCTAAACTTCATTTCATTAAAGGAAAGGTTTTTACCCCAAAAATGTGTCTGTAGAAGAATCCAGAGTCACTTCTTCAAAAAATAGGTACCTAGTTACGCTTGAGCCAACTTTTATGGCTATAAAACTGTTAAGTTGGGATTAATCGCTATCCATCTGTTAAAGAGGACACGTGAGATCATTATTTGGTTTTATAACCATAAAAATTGGTCTAATTGATCCCAGAGGTGAGCCCAAAGTGAAGTCTTTTTTTAAGTCGCATTTATTGTATATCGCGTTTATGTTAATCGTTTATTAAGAAATTAAATGGGTTTTTCTTTAAGGATATTTATTGGGATTTCAAATAACACCAATATTGTTGAGGCACCATGATTGTGTCAGTAGAAACGAGTTTTCCTGTAAAACGTAGGTGGGCCGATTTTTGTGATGACCAGTATATTTGTAGAAATATAACTTTTTGTACTGTGTCAAGTTATTAATTCTTTTTATTATATTATACAACATTGACTGAAGAAAACATTTACTTACATAATTGATTTATTGCCAATAATTTCTCGCGTAATATTATGTTGTATATTTGCCGGTTCACTGGGGACATGCGATGCTTCTAACCGGCCGCTTGTGCCCGCAGACGCTGCCGCCCAACGGCAACACGACGTTCAGCGTGGTGTACCTGGGCCGGCGCGAGGGGCCCGTGGCGGCGCACCTCTACATACACACCTCGCTCGGGGTCTACAAGTACCCGGTCAGTGCTGTTACATCATATTAGCATTGATCAGTTAACAACTTAACACGTAATACGAAGCAATGTAGGTACACGTATTTGTGAAATCAAGTTAGCGATCGTGCAATAGTACTTAACAAATAACACAATTTTTCTTAGTCACGACTATAAAAAGTAAAAAAATGAGCAAGTTGTGCGACTTGCTGTTTAACGTTTAGGAACCGAAGGGGAGCATTGTGTCCAAACCCTGAAGAGGAATTGATTCTTTGTCGGCTATAAGTTTAGTATTATGGACGTAGTTATTGGTTTTTGAAAACCACAAGCATTATTTTGTTTCCTGATATAATACTATCATAAGATATAATAAACATTTTACGACACCGTTATTAATTTTGTTATTGGAATATTTAATTTTACTGATTACTCGTTATCACGTTCTTGTCATAACAGTAGTCATTTATATCTATTTGAGTGTAGGCAATAAAAAAAGAATATGAGTTACTTGTGACGTCATTTAATCGGCTAACGCTCCATCGACAGCTAAAGTTGAGGGACTGAAGCCGTCGTGATGTATTGATGACCTACACTGAACCGTCCCAGCTAGCACTACCACAGAATACATAATAGTAGCAACAGAAATTGCACTCCTTTGTGTAGGATCAGATGCCGACATTTTAACGGTAATAATAATAATGCAAAATATCCAACGCACATGGTGCATTCGAAATCGCACCTTACTACTACGCTCACAAGAGCGCATTTTTTTTGTGTTTAGAATTGATCTACGTCACCGCTCAAGCGTCAGGGTTGTATGAGCAAAGTAAAATAAATAAATAAAAACTTAATTTTAAGAAGCATTTATTGTATTTACGATTAGAAAACTTTAATCTAGTGGAGTTTGTATAATCGTACCATCTCTAAAGTACCTATTAATAAACTTCAGTGTTGCGATAATTCGAAATTAAACAAACAGTTTTAAAAGGTGTAGTGTCGGAAAATAGACACGGTGAAGTAAAGTTAATGTTTTTATTAGCTAAAATAATTTTTTTGCTATAGTTTTTTGTCATAAGTATTTCAAAATAATTTATTATTTAAAAAGTGTAGTTTTTTTTTATTATTTAAATCACTACAGTTAATTATTATTCCTAAATATTACAATTTTTCATTAAAGAAGAATAACAGTGCTGTTGGAACAATAAACCTTGATTGCGACTATGATCGACCGAGCGTGTATAGATACGCGTGTGCAAACAGGCGCGTGGCGGCCCGGACTGATTTGCAACTTGAAGTTGTCGCGCGCTGTAGGTAATTATCTCGGCCGGCATAGGCGAGTGACGGAGGCCTGGCACTACTATCAATACCGTGTTGTTACGTTTTAGATTTTTGCCACTTGATGTTTCGTAATCGTTGGAGTATATACGAGGTTTGTGTGTCGCAGGTGTCGGCGGAGGGCGTGGCCAGCGCGTGGGGCGTGTGGCCGCTGGTGGGGCTGCGCGTGCCGCACAACGCCACGCTCGACCCCGTGCTCACACTCTACAACCCCACCGACAAGCCCGTGCAGGTGCGTAACGGGATATAACAGGGTTATGCTGGATATCATTTTAGGGAGCTAAGTTAAATGATTAGGCGATTGAGTTCAGGCGGGTTTTAGAGTCGCGCTGACGCACGCTGACCGTCGGCGCTGACAGCCAAAACATAATATGAAGCTTCGGCGCCGAGCGATCAGCGTCACTCAGGAATGTTTCCTTTTAATTATGGATGATACATATTGCTCTGTCAGCGATGATCAGCGAGTGATGAGCGTGATTCTAAATCCCGCCTAAAGGGTGAAATGTCGGTTGATGTCTGGTTAGTTTTTCCCTCACCGGGGATAAGATGGAGAATAATACTGCGTAAATTAGGGAGTACGCATCTTTATTCTCTACAAAAGCCCGGTCTGTGAGCACGTTGAATTTTGTCCAATGATCCCAAGCTACCCATCCTTATCGCTCGCGCGTAATTATGTTGCTGTCGCGCTCGCACGCACTGAACGCACAGTCGTGCGAAGGGTAGCTTGGGGTCATTGGACAAAATTCTACGTGCTCACAGACCAGACTATATCAAATGTTAAGTGAGTTGTAGTGACCTAAAGAGCGATCGAGAGAGTTGGGCGTGTGTGTTGAATGAAGAGTTTTTCCTGCGGCAGGTGCGCGAGGTGTACTCGTCGGGCTCGTGGGTGGGGCTGCGGCTGCCGGGCGGCGGCGGCGCGGCGCCGCGGGAGGCGTGGCGCGTGCCGCCGCAGCAGGAGCGCGCGCTCGTGCGCCTCAAGCTGCGCCTGCCGCCGCCCGCCGTCCCGCACGCCGCGCACACAACGCAGCCGCGCCCGCTCACCGCGTACATCAGGTACTAATACCTTGCAGCTTACAGCAGGCCTGTCCATCTCCCCGAGGAGGCATTGAAAACAAAACACGCGCGGCTTACCTCCGGCGGGTTCAATTCACAGGAATCACGTGAGTAATGAGTGACGTTCGAGCGCGTATTCTTCACTTGCGGTGAGCAAAAATAACATAAAACAACACAGTAGCTTCTTGTAGCTCTCACCCATATCGCATCGGCACAGTACCGATCATTGACGTATGTAAAGTAAACGGTGCTCGACAAATATCTTCACGAAGATAAATCTGTACGTAGTACTTTATTATTCTATGCTTATAGCTACTGTGGGAGATGCCCTTCTTATAGGAACATATCGCACAAAGTCTGAATACAATATTTTTTTTGTAAACGATAATTGCTATCAATTTTCATCATTTTATGACTGTTGAAATATATGGCGAGAAACACTGCCACACATATTTATTTAGTTTTGTGACATAATTGTTTCGTGCGCAGAATAAAGGGCGACAACGTGGGCGGCGGCGGCGGGCTGGTGGTGGCGGTGGAGGCGGCGGCGGCGCCGGCCGGCACCTTCCTGCTGCCGGCCGTGCTCAGCCTGCGCGCCTCGGGCTCGCGCGACCCGCCGCACACGGTACCTATACGACTACTATTAAAACTAGTTACAATGAGGGCTATCGTTTTTATACTTAACAGTTGGCACCCCTGGCGATTGACAGGACCTTACTCTACAGTGGCGCCATCTTGATGAGTGCAAATGCGATAGTCCTCCTACCACTTTAACGCTCACCAGTTGGTGCCACTGTCTTCGCTACTAGCAAGTGACAGGACCTTACTCTACAGTGGCGCTAACTGTTGAGCGCTAAAACGATAGCCCTCATTACGATACGTTGCAATGTTGTGTACTCGACGCAAACACTCGTGGCAGGCGTGGCCATGAGTGATTTTTGAAACAGATGGACACTCGCCAATATTTTGTTAATTATTACGTATTATAAACAACGCTATGCCTGCCTCTGAGTGACGTCACCCATAACCAGTGTGAGTGCGAGAGAAAACTTGACAATATGCACTGTTTTAGTATCACACCGCCTACCATGAGTCTTTGCGCCAAGTATTTTATTGATATCATTTAAAATTCAATTAAATGATATAATAACAAAATACATCTTTTGTCTAATTATTCATTCCATTATAAATCAATTACGGAAAACCAGTGTCCATTTTATCTATCGCTGCATTTTTGTCTGATATTGTAAAGTCACGTGAGCAATATTTCCCCGCAGTTCGACATACTAGCAGGCAACAGTGGCAGCACGCCGGAACGTGTGGAAGCGTCACTGTGGGGAGCCCGCTGCGCGCCGCGCCCCGTGCCGCTCGTGCCGCCGCCCGACGCGCCGCCGCAGCACCACAACGGCCAGCAACTCGAGAAGACCACTACTAATGGTCAGCATTGCGATATTGCGAATGAGTCCGCCTGGCTGGCTACCACCATCTTACCTAAGTCTGTCGTACAATGTTAACAGCATTGCAATTGTTGTGTTCCGGCAGTTAGAGGTAAGATAGCCAGTTCCTCCGTGATTGAGGATTCCGGGTGAAGCTCGCTTCCACCTTCGGCCTGATCATCACTTACCATCAGGTGAGATACAGGCAAAGAGCTTCCTCGTTGTGGATAAAAAAAATGTAAACGAATGGGGAGTAAAAATCCTACAGCAGTAAAGAGTGTGGTGTTGTTGCAGGTGTGAAACCAGAGGGCGCATACTTAAGCTTACTGAGGTCACAACTCGACCCGCATCAGGAGGCGACGGAGACTTTGCAACTTACTTTAGATTGTGAGTACATCTGCAATACATAAATATACGATACAACTTTTTTTAAAAGCTATTGAGTGTTACTTGTGGTTGTTTTCTGTTGTAGTTGTATAATTCAGGGAAATGCATGAATTCCACAGTCGCTCGACTATGGGCGTCATACACGAGCGGGGGAGCGGGGGCGGGCGCCGCGCCGCCGGAGCAGGGCGCGTGGTGCGGAGGCTACGTGCGGCTGGGCGCCTCCAGCCTACCCTACAGTTTGCGCCTGCTGCCCGGCACACTGCACCTCACGCCCGCCGAGCTCGAGTGAGTAGACTGTAGATTGGAGCTACTCACTGCATACTGCCAGATATGACTAACGTTTTGAAAAGTCTTATTCTGTCTTATTGCTTAGTTTATTCACTCTCGAGTAATCAATGTAGGCACCTTATGGTGTATTTGTAGGCTGTTTGAGCAAAACAATGGCAGTTTCAAAATGTATGCAAATTTGGTGGTCCGACCACGCGAAATGTACATGGACGATATGTTCATGATATGTAATTTTATATGGAAGCATGAAGAACATGAATATGGTGTCTAATGGTATCGAAACCGAATTATTTATTTTTATAAATTAAAACGGTCCTCCTCGGTAGGGTTGTGACAGCGTCGCGGGATGAAGCGCTACGTGAGCGAGAGGTGCGCGTGCGCAACGAGTTCCCCGTGCCCGTGTTAATCAGTGCCATCGACTACGGACCGGAAATCGAGAAACACTTTCACGTGAGTCATTTTACCTGATATAAACAACTGTTATATTTTCAAACGTGATGCTGATTTTCCGAATGTTTTAGCAATATTTTGGTTTTGAGCAGCGTTCGTCCGTTGCAGGTGGGGGCGCTGACGCCGCTCGTGTTGCAGCCGGGCGCGGAGGCGGTGGCGGCGCGCGTGCGGCTGCGCGCCGTGACGGGCACGTCGCTGCGCGCGTCGCTCACGCTGCGCACCAACCTCACGCGCCTCTCGCTGCCCGTGTTACTGCACGCCGGCGCGCTGCACCTGGTCGGTACCACTCTGGAGGCTGCGAAGTCGAGCTAGTCCAGTTTGAAACGCATAACGGGTATCAGTCGGCCCAGTGCAGGCTACTTTATTGATCTTATGTACTTCTTGATGTCCGTTGTAGGAGTAAATAAATGGAATTTGTACCTTAGGCGTACGAAATAACAGTGAGTGTTATTTTTCGTTGCGGACAGGAATGGGAGTGGCCGAACTCATCGGACGGCCACCTGCGGATGGGCGCGGTGAGCGTGTCGTCGACGCGGCGCGTGTCGCTGCGCATCCACAACCCCGCACCCGCCACGCTGTGCCTGCGCTCCCACGCGCTGCGCCTGCCCGCCGCGCAGCTCGCGCTGCCCGCCTGCGTGAGTCCCTCGGATGATGTGTGGTAGTGGCGTGTGAGGCGGGTCGTTACATTCCCTATAATATGGTCGAGTGAAGCGATGGCTGGTTCACACGTCATGTCTGTGAACAGGCGCTGCCTTCGGGGACTGGTCAAGGAAAGATATACCTGACATAAAATATATATGTATCAAAACGCAACAATTAACCTAGAAATTAGCACGGCACTAAAGAAATATATTCAAAACTGCCACGCGGTCTCGTGCTAGATGGGCGTCTTAAAGGCCACCTTCTATCAACGGGAGCGGGTGGTAAGTAACTTGCTTCTGAATGTATTGTAACTTCCTACTTTTTTATATTTTTTTAAACCGGCAGACAGTGGTGACTGAGTTTGATGCGGCGCTTCTTCTCAGCACTTGCCAAAGAAATGTTCGTCTCGAAGCGCTGGTAGGGCAAAAAAAGAATGAGACATGTATAGGCTCCTTAAGAGCATTTGACGATTTGCAAGTACTAATTTAATTAGTCTAAACAAATAAAGAAAATTTTTATTTTGATGTGACGTCGGTGTCCCCGAGCGCGATGTCTGACGGTGTCGGTTGTTGCAGCGCTGCATCAAGCCGGGCGAGCGCGCGCAGGCGTGGCTGACGGTGGTGGCGCCGGCGCGCGCGGGCGCGCTGACGGGCAGCGTGCACGTGAGCACGGCGCACTTCGAGTCGCGCGCGCCCGTGTCGCTGCACGCGCACCAGGGCCGCCTGCGCGCGCACGCGCTGCGCCTCGCGCCCGCCGCGCCCGTGAGTACCGCCCCGTCTCGGCCCTTCGGCTGCGGCGCCTTCGAATTGAGACTCACGTGACCCGTTCTTGCAGTACGTGTGGTCCACGGCGCCGCTGGTGTTGGAGAGTTCGATGGCGATGAACATGCGCGTGGTCGACGTCACGCAGCTGCAGCCCGATCCCGCCGTGTCTTTTATGTGAGTATCCTAACCGTTTTTTGTTTCTTTTTTTTTTAATAAATGAAACTTATTTTGCATTTGTAGTAAGTAAGTAGGTACCTACTTATAAGATAAGTCATGTTTAAATCAAAATTCTACTATTATTGATACGATTAAGTGTTTTTTTTTGTGTGCATGGAACGGTTCGGAACAAACTGCATTGAATCTATACAGGGTGGAAACGATAAGTGATCTCACCCGATTATTTCTAAACTATACAAGATATCGAAAAACTGGTTACTGATCCTGAAAGTGCTTCACAAGCTCTTTCAAACGGTGCTAATAATAAGTTTCAGATTAAACTGGAACTATCCGAAAATTCAATGTTTCCAGCTTCCATACATTTGGTAAAGTTACATAATTTTAAAAACTACACACGATATCGTTAAACTGGTTACTGATCCTAAAAGTGCTTCACGAGCTCTATCCAACGGTATTAATATCAAGTTACAGAATAAACTGGATCTATCATAAAATTCAATGTTTCCATCTTCCATACATTTAGTACTATCACAGTCATGGCACTCATCTCTTGATAATTTTATAGCAAGTAAAGCCTAAAACTAATGTTTTTCACAAATAATTTTAAATAAGATGCAAGTTACGAGTTAATTTAATCGACTTTTTAAGTTTATTAATTAACAAAAAATAAATTACACTTCTAATAATGTGTTGTCGGCATACATTTAGTATGGAAGCTGGAAACATTGAATTTTAGGATAGTTCCAGTTTATTCTGTAACCTATTATTGGTACCGTTTGAAAGAGCTTGTGAAACACTTTCAGGATCAGTAACCAGTTTTTCGATATCTTGTATAGTTTAGAAATAATCGAGTGAGATCACTTATCGTTTCCACCCTGTATTGCATGTTGTGTCAGCCTATAATTGTTGTTGCATTGTAACTTTGTTCATAATTGTAATTTTTAAATGTACATATTGTAATGTAACAATGTTGGTAGACCTAATAAATAAATAAAAATAAAAATATCCCTCTTTGCCGGTGTTTCAATATCGTTTTTAACCGATTAAAGCCCCTAAATAAATAATGATAAAAAAACTGTTCCAAGTTGTATAATTTGTGGTGTCAGTTCAAGTAACGTAAGCTGAGCGAGTAGCGTAACATAGTTCCGTTTCGCAGGCCCGAAGGGCAGGGCTGGGTGACGGCGGGCACGCAGGCGGTGGGCGCGGTGGAGTACGCGCCCGAGCGAGCCTGCCGCCCGCGCTGCTACACCGGCCTCGACACCGATTCGCCTGGTACGTCCCGCGCCAAAGTTTGCTCCAATGTTTGATCAAATCGTATCGGTAAATTAACGTGACTGTCTGACGTAACGACTGTATTTATAGAGGGTGCAGCATGGTTACGGCGAGCGCAGGAAGGAGCTGGCGCGCTGCGTGAAGACGTGGAGTTGTTGCGCGCGCGTCGCGCCATGTTCACGCCGCGCGTCCAAAACGTCTCGCTGCTTTTACATACTACAGAGGTATGACTACATTCGATCTCTATCTGTAATAATAGAGGAGTAGAGTATTAACTGTATGTGACTTTATTGGTGTATCTAATAAATAAATAAGTTTCGCATGACGTCACAAAGTGCTACACTTTTAAGCACTCCTTGATGTCACGGACTTTTTAGCGTGATTTTCAGTTTTCATTAGTTTAAAAAAATGAAAAATATATTTTATTAGGAAAATCAATTAAGCAATACAAATACATAAAATATGTCGAGTATTTTTTTAGTCAATGAGGGTTTTCGCGGGAAGATCCGCTAGATGGCGGGACGCGGATGTGGGGTCTGACTGCGTGATTGGTGGATTTTGACATATCTGTCAATGTCATGTCACCTCGCGTCTACGTATTGCCATCTGGCGGATTTTTCATTCTCAAAAACCCTCATTCAATTGAAGTAATCAATTCAAATTCTTATCTTACACATGACTGTGCGACTTCGTAACGAGGTGTCCGGGTGCCGCAGGTGGTGCAAATCCCGGTATCGGGGTCAGTACGCGCGGAGTGGCCGCGCCTGCTGGCGGGGGCGGGCGTGGGCGCGGGCGGGCTGCTGGCGGGCGTGGGCGGCGCGGCGGCGGCGCGCCTGCGCCTGCGCAACCCGTCCACGCGCGCGCTGCTGCTGCACGCCGCGCTCACGCCGCACCACCTGCACCGCCCGCACCCGCACCACCCCCACCCCCACCCGCACACGGCCCACCACGACCCGGACCATTTGTTACACCCTAAGGAGTGAGTGAACTCATTTATTTTTACAAAAAAGCACTTTTACACGTCCCAGTATTATGGCGCAATTTCACTAATCGATAGGGTCCGCATGCGGCGTGCGGGAGATTTCTGGAACGCATGCCACAGTGCCCGCAATCTGCGTGCGTAGTTTACTAAAAAATAGAAACAGGCATGGGACGTCAGAAAATCTGAATGATGAATTTCATTGGTCAATAGCGCATGGTTGGTATAATGCATGCGGGGAATCCCCGCAGGCGTTGTACCAAACGCGTATCAACTTGCAACTTTCATTGGTCATTATCTCGCATGCGAGGAGTCCCCGCATGCTGTATACCGAACGAGTTATCGACTAATGAAAATGCGCCATTAAAACCTTACCGCTGCTTCGGGACAATAAATAGGCCAGTGCTGAGAAGAATCAGCGCAAGAAACTCAGTCACTATTGTTAGCTCGAGTGCTCTCTTTATCACGCTTATATCTCGCATGTATGTTATTGACACCTCGAAGTGAACCCTTCGCTTACCGTTCGAATACAACGTTGCATATAAACTTCAGCGATAGTGAGGCTTAACGAACCAACAGAACTTGAAAATTAAACCAAAATTACAGATTAATTATGTGACAGTAACTTGACCTCGACCCGCGGCGAGGATGTTTTGCGTACTTGTTTTCCACCGGACATGGAAAGCAAAAACATTGTCAAGGAAACAAAAATGTGTTGTTTTGTGTAGACAATTTTGTTGAATGCTTACGTGTTTTTGTTGATCGTGTGGGACAAAACATGCGTTGGACACCCGACAAACAATAAAGTCTCATAGCCACGATAGCCGAACGGTGAAAGAGTCGAACTGGCCGACTCATGGTACGGGGAACGCGGGTTCCCACCGCCGCTCGACTATTGTGGTGAGTTCACTCGTAACACAAGCATATTATTTTAGCTTAGTACGAGGGGCTAACGGTAACGTATCTGTAATTTGTGTATAGCCTGACCAGGAACATAGAAACCCTCGCCATGTTGCGGAAAACTAATGGTACTAATTTCTTTTAATGGCAACAGTAACTGAAAACTTCATTGACATGTCACCTTGCATGTCAGTCTATTGCTGTCAAAGTGTAAACAAACTTTATTTTAAATGTGCGCAATTGGTTTTATGAATTAAATTGCTAAAATATTTTTATAGTCGTGAAAGAAAAGTGGTTCACAATGTGTTAAAGTATTTGTCGAAGAGAAATACTAAGGGTTCGGACAATATTTTCATTGAATAATGTTTCCGACAAAGGTTGTCAAATTGACTGACATGTTTATCGTATAGTACAGTCCACTATGAAAATTAGCTGTGGTTTGTTTCAACTACCTATTTTTAAAAAAAATTGTCACTTTCTAAGTGTTTAATTTTATAGGATTGGGAAAGAAGTACCGAGTTTGAAGCGTTCATGAGCAGACATTGCAGTTGAATATTCAAGTTCTGAATTTGATTATTGATGAATAATAAAATAAATTCGTCTTGCTCGATTGATGGTTTCATTTAATTTATTTAAATCAGGTTACTTATAATAATATTTTTTCGTTAATTTATGAAAATATCAATTTAGCCCGTAATCCTGAATCCTGATACATAAAGTTAGCCTATTAATTTAACACAGGTACGACTGTACTCAGTGTTGCACTATCAAATGCAATTGACGCGCCTCTATGCCAGGGTTTTTATGTTCCTGGTTAGGCTATAATAACAAATTACTAATAATAAAAAAATATATTTCGCAGCGTGGAGGGCCTGGAATCGTTCTGCAAGAAGCACAAGTGCGTGTGGTCGGCGGAGGCGTTCTCGATCGGCTCGTGGCAGGCGCGCGCGGGCGCGGCGGGCGTGGCGGAGCACGCGGCCGGCAACGCGACCCGCGCGCCCGTGCTGCTGCTGGCGCCCGGCGCCGAGCTCGACCTCACGCTCGGCTTCGCGCCCACGCGCGCCGCGCCGCTCGCCGCCTACTTGTACCTGAGGTGATGACGTTGTCTTGCGTACCTATTAAAGCCTGGTCCGTGAGCACGTACAATCCCGTCCAATGACCCCAAGCTACCCATCTTTATCGCTCGCGCGTAATTGACAAGGATGGGCAGCTTGGGGTCATTGGACGGGATTCTACGTGCTCACGGACCAGGCTTTATACGTATTATTCGACTTTACCGTTGCGCTGAGCCGTGCGGTGACGGCAGAGTAGAATACATTTGTCACCAACTCCTACTCTACCCGCGGCTGTCGTAAGAGGCGACTTAAGGAATACACATCAAACAGAACGGGCAGCGGCGCTCTCTGATAAACATCTCTCTTTAAAACTGCGATCTCCAACCCGCCTGCCGAGCGTGGGGATGATGACAAAACACTTCACTATAGTGGAGGAGGCTCATATCGTAGTTCAGCAGTCGACTGTAAAGGGCTGTCGATGATGATGATGACCGTTGCGTTAACATTTTCCGATCTCATCATGAATTGACGATTCTCCATTTCTATCATAGTTTCCGATTCCATCTTCTCGTTTGCTTTCTTTGTTCTGACACGATTCCTTCGTTTTCAGAAATAATTTGACAATTGTGGAGATCATTCCTGTGTGGGGCCGCGGCGCCTACCCCAGCCTCGAGCTCGGCGGCCGCCGGCCCGGCTCCGGCGCGCCGATAGTATTTGAGGTAACTGCGATCTCGTTCTTATGCCCTATTCTACTGTCTTTGAATGTGTTTTCGAACTCGCGTACGCAATTAAGAGGTGTCAGCGAGCCAGTAGTGACGTGTGGGCGTGCGCAGGTGACGGAGTGCGCGTCGCCGACGGACGTGGAGGCGGGCGTGGTGCGGCGCGCGCTGTCGCTGCACAACACGGGTGACGTGCCGCTGCAGCTGCGCGACTGGCGCCTCGCCGGACAGCCCTGCCAGGTGACGAGAGATCGTCTTTTTTACATTTTTATTTTAGATTTCAATGCTATAAAGTGCCACTTCTTCCTACTACATGATCAAATTCAAATAGATTTGTAGTTAATTAATAAATTGTTTTGTTCTGTCGTAGAAATTATCATAAGTGAGTATTGATAATTTTCACATTATTTTTATCATCACTCGTCTCCCGCCAACGCTAATCGAGAGCGCGTTGCAGGCGCGCGGCTTCCGGCTGCAGCCGTGCGCGGCCATCTCGCTGGCGCCCAACGAGTCGCGGCCGCTGCGCCTCGCCTTCACCGCCGACTACACGCTGGCGCGCGTCACGGCCGCGCTGCACGTGCGCGCCGACGCCGCGCGCCTCGAGTTCGCGCTGCACGCGCACGCGCCCGCCGCCCTGCTGCGCGCCTGCGGCCCGCACGCGCCGCGCCCGCCCTTCGAGCCCGGCCTGCGCGCCGCCGGCGTGCTGCTGGCGCTGGCCGCGCTGGCGCTCGTCTGGACCCGCAGGCCGAGCGCCGCGCCTTCGAGTGCTGGCGCGCCGAGGTGCTGCGCCGCGCGCCCGCCGACGACGACCGCTCCAGCGAGGACGCCGACGCCGCCGCCGCCATGCCGCCGCCCGAGCCGGAGCAGCGGGACAGGTGAGCTTCGTTCATTACTATTCCCACCTCTCGTTCCCATCACTGCAACTCCTATGTAGCCAGAATCCACAACTTGACCGCCATAAAAACTCAACCAATTAAGGTCAAGCTTCGTTCATTAGACATTGAATGACTTTCGGGTTCGGGTGCTTCCCCCGACTTTCAGAAGATCGTCGATCTACCAAATAAAAGATCCACCACTCGTACTGCGCCTCTCAGTCTGTAAAAACTTCTCGAGGATTTTTTTATTTATTTATTTATTTTATGGAAAACAAACAGCATATATGCATTATTAATAGATGAGGCGATTTTTGACGCGATCACTCTCGATTCTAGAATCGTTTTGTAATATGTGACGAACGGGAATTGAAACAGTACATTTATTCGACGATGCTTAAATCATCAAATCTTAAATGATCGCGTACTCGAATTGCAGATCAGCGTCTCCCCCGACGCCCACGGACCGGCGCTCGAGCGACGAGGAGGAGGGCCCGTCGGCGGAGTCGTCGGTGGGCTCGTCGCTGGCGTCGGACTCGTCGCGCGCCGACGAGCCCGGCCGCGACGACAGCGACGAGCCCGACCGGCCCGCCACGCCGCGCCGCCCGCCGCGCCCGCGCCGCCAGCCCATCGACCCAGAGAACAGGTGCGCTGCCGCCCTGCCTATTCAATTTTACTCCTGATCTGATATTCGCTTTTTCGCAGTGTTAAGGTATTTTTTTTTTAAATACGGCAACGCTATGTAATTTTTTCATTATTAAAGCCTTATACAGAAGCTCAAAGTTGCACAAGGTGCTATGGAAAGGGCTATGCTCGGTGTTTCTTTACGAGATCGAATCAGAAAGGAGATTCGTAAACGAACTAAAGTCGCTGATATAGCCCGCCTGATGAATTAGCAAGCTGAAGTAACAATAGGCAGGGCACATAGTATGCAGAATTGACGGCTGATGGGGCAGCATGGTTCTGGAGTAGAGGCCGCGTCACCCACAAGGTGGACCAACATCATAAAGATAGCAGGAAAGCGCTGGACGCAGGCCGCTACCAACCGGACAACATACAAGGCATTAGGGGAGACCTATGTTCAACAGTGGACGTCCTATGGCTGAAATGATGATGATGTCATCTGGCATCGTCACAACTCCGGGAGTGACCGCCTCCACGATGAATCCGAAAGTTCCTTACTTCAACATACAGGGTGGAAACGATAAGTGATCTCATTCGATTATTTCTAAACTATACAAGATATCGAAAAACTGGTTACTGATCCTGAAAGTGCTTTACGAGCTCTATCCAACGGTACCAATAATAGGTTACAGAATTAACTGGATCTATCCGAAAATTAATTGTTTTCAGCTTCCATACATTTAGTAAAACCACATAATATTTAAAACTATACAAGATATTAAAAAACTGGTTACTAATCCTGAAAGTGCTTCACAAGCTCTATCCAACGATACTAATAATAAGTTACAAAATTAACTGGATCCATCTTAAAATTCAATGTTTCCAGCTTCCATACATTTAGTACAGCCACAGTCATGGCACTCATGTCTTGATAATATTATAGCAAGTAAAGCCTAAAACCAATGTTTTCCATGAATAATTTTAAATAAGAATGCAAATTACGAGTCCATTTTAAGTGTTTATTGTTTAATAAAAAAAAATACTTCTGATTTTGTTTGACTGGCATACATTTAGTATGGAGGCTGAAAACATTTAATTTTCGGATAGATCCAGTTTATTATGTAACCTATTATTTGTACCGTTTGAAAGAGCTTGTGAAGCACTTTCAGAATCAGTAATCAGTTTTTCGATATCTTGTATAGTTTAGAAATAATCAAGTGAGATCACTTAACGTTTCCACCCTGTATATGTCGATGAAATATGTTATTCTCGTAACAAGATAATACTTGAAATGTACCATGTTTTATGCAAATAAATAATTTTAATTCAATCAGTATTGTATCTTTCAGAGCGGAGGACGCACGGCTAGCGACCCGGGCGCGGCGGGAGGCCAGCTCGCCGCCGCGGCTGCTGGCGCTGGTTCAATTAAAAAAATCTATGATGTCGCGTTGCGTCGATGTTGGGAGAATGGAAAATGTTAATACGAAACGCTCGAACGCATCTTTGCACAGTAGATTGCAAATACGTCGTTTCACAGCGAATCAGCCGCCAACTGAAGCCTGGTCCGTGAGCACGTAGAATTTAATGACCCCAAGCTACCCATCCTTATCGCTCGCGCGTAATTATGTTGCTATTGCGCTCGCACACTCACTGCGGGCGCCCGTCGCACAGTCGCGATAGCAATATACGGACCAGACTTTACATATCTCGCAATTTATTTTAAATTAAAATTATTTTCAATTTTTAATTCAATTCTTTATTGCTATTTCTCGTCTATTTCGGCCGTTTCGGATGTTGAACTAGTTGAACAAAAATCGATAACCGCGTCGCCCGATGCAGGAGCGGCGCCGCTGCCGCCCATCGGGTCGGACGTGCGGCGGCGCGCGGAGGCGGAGCGCGAGCGCGCGGCGGACCAGTCGCTGTTCTACTTCAACGGCGACGCGCCGCCCGCGCCCGCCTGGCGCGCGCCCTCCGCACCCGCGCCGTCGCCCGCGCCGCGCGACCGCCCCGCCTACTCGCCCGTGCAGCCCGACTACCGCAACGACTTCGGTGAGTCACCCTTCGCCCGCTTCGACCTACGAACTCGCAGATTATCGCTCGTATTCACAAATGCTTGCATAAGTGAAGCAACAAATCGAACGCACAGCGTTGAATAGCGCTCTGTGATTAGTTCGTGTACCACTGTACTGTGCGTCCACGCGCACTGTGAGATCACCTCATAGTAATGTTTGTGAATACAGTTTGCCTATGATCTTGCGGTGCGAAAATAATGTGTGAACACACTGTAAAATGAGAATCGACGAATGTTTTCAGACGACAACTCCGGCATGAACGCATACGGATCCCTGTGGACGGGCCCGGGCTCGAGCGCGTGGGCGTGGGGCGGCGGCTTCGCGGGCGTGCGGCCCCCGCCCGGGTTCGCGGCGCCGCCGCCCGCGCCGCGCGCCTACGACCCGTTCCGCTCGCTGGCCGCCATCTGGGCGCCGGGCGCGCTGGACTGGCGCGCCGACCCCGAGCCGGCCGCCGCCGCGCCCGCGCCGCCCGACCCCGCCGCCGCCGCCGCCGACGCGCACGCATCTAGTCTCGACGCCCCGCCGTCTCGCTCGGTCGTCCCTAAGACTGAATAAACTTACGTTTCTGAGCATGCTGCCATTTTATTTCTGATACCATCTCGTGAAAAATAGTGATGTTAATTGTTAACCCTCGATCGCTCAATGGTAGTATAGTAACCACATTATTTTAAACTATTGCCTTGTGTCAAGGTCTAAAAACAAGGATTTTTTAAAACTTGCATATCCGATTACCACTCTTCCTTACTGTATCTCTCTCACACCAGCCCCATCTACAATCACTAAATGCTATCACGTTTCTATTACCAATATTATGTTTTTTTAAACATTCAGGATTTTTTCTACTGTAACTGCAAAAATGTATGTTTTCTTTGCCATTTTTTGATAGTGAAAAAACCTACACTAAAAAGTAGAATAATAATTACTAATTACCTACTTATTTATTAGGACGAATTATTAATATTTATGTAGGTATACCATGATTGATACTTCTGGAGTCGGTGCCAAGATTATGAAACATGTAAAGTTTGCCTGCACCGACTCCAAAAGTATCAATCATGGTATACCTACATAAATATTAATCATTCGTCCTAATAAATAAGTAGGTAATTAGTAATTATTATTCTACTTTTCAACCGACTTCAAAAAAGGAGGAGGTTCTCAATTCGACCCGTATGTTTTTTTAGTGTAGGTTTTTTGGAGTCGGTTTTTTTTTTTATAAAATTTAACTTATTTCTTGCTTTTTAGTTAACTAATTATTACCTTGATGTTACCACTGAAGGTAGGCAGTACATTGAGACCATATTCTTAATGTATATTATAAAAAAGTTCATCCCCAATTTTCCACCCTTACTATACAACGTGGTAGTACAAAAATGAGTCACAGTAGTTGTTGTGCACAGATGTTTGCCTTATGATGAGAGCGTGAATTATTGAACTCTGCCCTTGTTTTGTTCTTAATTCTTCTACATCTCGGACTTGTCCAGCCAATACCAACAACTTTCCTTTAAATACGGTTTGTGGTTGGAATTTGATATTGTAACTCTCACAAACCCGGTCTTCAAAACGATACTCATTTCGATCTGAAAACGATATTTAATTTATTACTAGCGATACAGAAACATTTAAATATATTTACTGTTATATAATGAAACCGTTAAAGTAGCTTTTTCTTTTTGTTTTACTGTAAAACTACAACTATAAATGAAGTAAACAAACCCTGATACAATCAAAATTAAACACACTTATGGGACTTACCTCATTTGATTTGAATGACCAAAATGATTTCAAAACCTTTTTTCCACCCAAATCGTGGTATCACAACAATTTATTAGTTTATTTTTTCATTTCGATATTTTTTCACAAATATACGACCTAAATGTCAATGTGACAGAACCCACAAAGTTGTGGACGCTAGTTGGCGCTGTAATCGTGCACGGAGCCAATAGGAGCAAGTGAGTTCATTTATGTTTTTATTCATTGTTTATAATATTTTTTGTAAAAAGTTGTAAGATAAAAGAACACCATACCTATGCAAAAGAAAGAAAGAGAAAAAGGGAGAAAAAAACAGTTCGTAACTAAAATAAAAAACACTTTGTTAGAACCAAAATGAGAACTGCTCAGCACAATAAATTTTGTTATGCAGGTCAGTAGATCCCAGAACATATCGCTGGTGTTCTGCGGCAGCCCTAAACTTCAAATGTTTATTTATTGATTTTAGATCGATTATTTTAATTGCATTATACATTTTCCAGATGGTTTGGGAAAACTAGATGTCCGCAAATTTGACCTAATATTATTATAGTCGCCATTTATGACATCAACGGAAAGAGCGATCGTATTATTCTAAAATAGTAAAATAAGACCACTCTAACTCTTCCCGTGGATATTAGAGGTACACAAAGGATAGTGCCAATAAAAAAAAATGTATGGAAGTTGGACCAATTGCCCAGACTTTTGCCCCCCGTCCTGGGGGGCTTGTAGGGCCCGCCGTGCAGGCGGGCAATCGACGGGAGCGGCTGTGGTAGAGAAGGCTTTGTCCGGAAACCCACAGTTTCCTTCCACTTTGGTGAGTGACGGAGCACCGGGGTCTTTTTAGTGGGTATGACTCGTCCTTCTGACTTAGTAAGCCCCACATAACCTACCCTGTCCCCGCCGGGAAGGTATGCGATTCACGCATTTTTTCATCATAAAAAAAAGTGTCCAGACTTGGTCCAGGCCCTGGCACTATTCTTTAAATTTAAAAATACTAGAATATTTTTTTACATGAAGAAAGTGCCCGGCAATTTAAGCTGTACGACTGATTAAGACATTTCTTCACTTATAGTGGTACATAAAGCTTTACAGCAAGGTCGTAATCCCGTCGTAACACCCTCAGTGTGGAAGAATATTTTTTATTACAAAATTACACCCCATTTCTCAAACACAAGCTGTTTTTAACAATAACTTATAGTACTACAAACTTGCACCTGCTCCTATAAAATGTTACCTTCAAGAGGCTGAAAACATCGGTGATAAAAATAACTTTTTCTAAAGATAGAGTTTAGTTTGCAAATGTATGGATAAAATAATAAATAATTTGATTACCAGTTTATATTATGTTAACAAATTGTAAGCGTCATGAATACTAATATTTATACTAACACAACTTCAAGTGGCGTAACATTCTGCCATTAAGGCTGGATTACACCATCTTTTTAACTTAGCAAACGTCAAAAATCTGTCTAACTCCTAACTAAAATTAAGTGGTGCAACTCAGTCCAAGTAATAGGTAATGAACAGGACTAGATTTCGAGTAATCTATCTATACAACGTGTCCCAAAATTCAAGGATAAGCCGGCGCCGCAGGGTGGACCTAGTCATGACTGCTTTAGGAAAAATAAGAAAAAAATATATCTCAATTATTTTTTAAGTTACACAATAAATTATGAAATTCGTCGAAAATTTACACCCCTTATGATATGTGGCGACGCCACTACAAACTAGTGACCAACAGATGGCGCTATCACTACTTCACTATGGCACACTCCGCCGCTCATACAAACCTGCATCGCGGTGACGGAGTTTTAGATCCTGCCAAAGTATATATAGACAAACCAAGATGGTGTAAATCGGACCTTGGTCCCCGAGCACAACACCCGCTCGGAAGGAAGCACTAACATCTAGCTTCCTTATTGTGGTTGAGCATCATATGATGAAGTCAAGAGGTGGCAGGAGCTGGCCATAGGAACTCCTAAACGAAACGGCGGAAGCTTATCGAGTTTGGGTTCGTTGGATTTGTCTTCCCGAGCACTTAGGCCATGAGATTATTTAAAAACAAGCTTGACTTCGTTTGAAAATTATAATTGACTTCTTCATCAGGACCCTGGACATCATCTAGCACTAAAGTGCTCGAAAAGACAAATCCAACGAACCCAACCTCGATAAGCTTCCGCCGTTTCGTTTAGGAGTTCCTATGGCCAGCTCCTGCCACCTCTTGACTTCATCATCAGGACCCTGAACATCGTCTAGCACTAAAGTGCTCGAAAAGACAAGTCCAACGAACCCAAACTAGATGTAATTCCGCCGTTTCGTTAAGAGTTCCTATGGCCACCTCCATACTCCATCCAGCTCAATGGTACCATAATATTGCATTGTCATCGTACTTACACAAGTATACCAAATTTCAGCTCAATTGGTTAAGGAGAACTGGTTTTAAATTCAGTTGCAAGATTTATCTCATACTAACTTACAAGCGAAATGCTTGTAAAAATGGTACGCATATCTTTTTTGCGAATAGTTTTCTTATAGTATTATACCATTTCGGAATCTTGGATAGTTGCGTCAACTTTATAAAAATGTTGCCGCAGTAGTGTTCATACTGTTTTTTTACAAAACGACGAGTCAAAGTCGAGTGTAAGTAAAAATCGTTCAAAATTTTAAGGAAATATCATATTTTGATTAACTTTTGTGTAAAAACTACTAGGATTCTCAGGGTTTTAAGAATTGGGGTGGACAGCAGCACTACTTAAGTTGCCGATACAAACAAAAAAACTGAAGTATTTGAAAAATTGTAGTCGTGGTAATGTAAAATATCATTAAGGGTGTCAATTTTCGACGAATTTCATAAGTTATTGTGTAACTTAAAAAATAAAGATTTTTTTTCTTATTTTTCCTAATGCAGTCATGACTATGTCCACCCTGCGGCGCCGGCTTATCCTTGAATTTTGGGACACGTTGTATAAATAAAAATGAATTGATGTTCGTTAGTCTGATTAAAACTCGATAACGGCTGGGCCGATTGAGCTGATTTTGGTTTTAAAATGTTTGTCGTAGTCCAGGGTAGGTCTAAACGGTGAGCAAATACGCGCGCGATATTGTTTTTCTATGACAGACAAAATTCCACGCGGGCGGAAAATAATAATAATCGTCTCTCTTACTCGAACTATTATTCTATGAAAAGTGAGAAAAACTCCAACCAAGTGATCAAGATCACTTTAATATGGACCCTGGGTGCGTAAAATTAAGACTGATAGCAACTTAATAGCAAGTGAGTGAGACATATATGGCAGATTTTTCACGGGACGCTGAGGAAACCGGCCATTTTTACCAATTTCAACCCCGCAAGTGTAAGCCCTTAACAAATCTGTGGGGTATTTGTATTCATGAAGAATTTGAATGGGTTAAATGCGAAAGAAATCTTCTTTAAATATATAAAACTCAAAGGTGACTGACTGACTAACTGACTGACATAGTGATCTATCAACCTACAGCCCAAACCACTGGACGGATCAGGCTGAAATTTGGCATGCAGGTAGATGTTATGACGTAGGCATCCGCTAAGAAATGATTTTACGAAATTCATGGATCCCGTTTTACTCCTAAGGGGGTAAAACGGGATCCACGCGTACGAAGAAGCGGGCGGCCGCTAGTTATACATACATTAATAATTAGGCTAGACAGAATGTTTATTTTTTTAATCGACTTATCATCTTATGAACTCGAAGTTTATTATAGGTAGGTAATTATTAGTATAAATTAGTATAATTATAATTTTAAAAATTTTAAACATTATTATGAGACGATGCGACGCGACGCTCAATAGATTTAACTTTTTTTAGTAAAATAAAATATGATTTTAAATTGTTGCTATTTTTCAATTATTTTCAACGCAAAGAAAGCTTTTAATCATACCAAAAAGGTTGTCAAACCCTGTTTTAGACCATTTGCATTCATTAAAACCAGAATTCTAATAATATTATGCCAGGTAAATTTATCCTAAGCCCCCAATTCTAGGCAGAACAAGTGATCGTGAAAGCTAATGCCAGCCGTAATTCGGGAGCCTGGCAATTATCTAAGCAATTACTACCCCACTGATGCCGCATCCGTTCCAGGAAGATAGTTTCGAATCTCCTTGCTGTAGACCATTGGTTCCCAAAGTCCCCCACTTTGGGAACCAATGGTCTACAGCGCCTCACAGGGGAGGCGCAAAGACCTTTAAAGGAGAGCGCGGGCCATCTGTGTATTTAAGTATAAAAAACCTGTGACCGCTGAGAGAATGCATTCCAGACTGCTCGATACGACCAATAACCGCCTCTGTGGTCTAGTGGTAAGACCACCTGCTTCAGATGCAGAGGTCCCGGGTTCGATTCCCAGTAGGGGCAGATTTTTCTGTTCGGTTTGGTTGGTGGTATGGCTTGTTCTAAATCCGCCTGGCTAGCTACCACCATCTTACCTAAGTCTGTCGCCATAACAACAATGTTAACAGCATTGTTATGTTCCGTTAGTTAGAGGTAAGATAGCCAGTTCCTCCGTGGTTGAGAATTCCGGGTGAAGCTCGCTTCCACCTTCGGCCTGATCATCACTTACCATCAGGTGAGATACAGGCCAAGAGCTTCGTCGTTGTGGATAAAAAAAATCTGGACATGGGGGGGACTTTTTGTATAGTCAAAAGGGGGCGCATCTCAAATAAGTTTGGGAACCAATGCTGTAGAGAAATAGAACGCTTTACTCTATTACCCATCTACGTCGTCTATTTATATTGCCGGTGCAAATGTGTAATTATATCGTGGAAGAGAACCCTACTCTGACATCATCGTATAACACTAAGGTCTTAAGAAACTTGAAACTTTTAAATTGAGGTTTATTTTATTTATTTAGGTATATTTTAGGAGTAAAAATGTTAAATAATTTCAACAGACATGGTATTGTGTATCGGTTCCACAAGGCAGAGAGATTAATACAAAATAGTGCAGTATGCTTTAAAAATATAGGGTGTACGACGGTTGGCACCACTGTCACGATATTTTATAGGGTATCACTCGCAATCGCGAACAACACCATCAAAAGTTTTTTCACCAATTTCTACCAGGTCTTTTAGTTTTATTTCGTTTCATTCGTTTTAAGCAGATGCTTAAAACTTATTCAACATCTGTCAAACTGGCTGATTTAAATTTTTTTGGACGAAGTAAGCCAAGCTTCGGTCGGACGAACGCTATCACAACAATATTTGTTTCAGCCAAATGACGTCCACTGCCTTACAAAGGCCTCCACAACGACTGATACGATATCAATATGTAATATAGGTTCAATCGTTTGTTCGTTTCAGGCAAATGACGTCCACTGCTGGACAAAGGCCTATTAATTAGCAACAGAAATGTATAATCAAATAACTCGTCTTTACAAATCATTCGCACAATAAATCCAATGCAATATTGCTTCAATAAACATAAACTGAAATATCACAAGTTTGAACGCCCCCATCAAACGGTACAGCTGTAATATCCTCGAACAAAGCTCACTGTGCTCGTTTTATGGACTGGTTGTTCAGGTGGTCGTCAAAGCTAACTGTGCCGTTACTCCGGTATTCGGTAATAAACAAGACGTAATTACGGTACGCGCGAACAAATACCGCATCCGTTCCGGAGGCCAATTAAAGTTTTTAGCTCCTTGGTTCGTTTGATTCGGTTGGGGATAAGTTTATTTCTTGGTGCATTTAACGGGACAAAAATAAAGCTGTTACTTCCACATCGCTTAGCTTGAAGTGCGGTTTTTATGAAACAGTTATCACAAATTACTTTTAAATAAGTAGGTACTTACTCAAAAATCCGTTTAAATACCGTCTACGATATAGACTTAAACTTCTCTTAGGCATCTTATTCTGACTCAAGTTCGCAACACGTCTTTGTTACAATTTGAAGTCGTGATGTCAACTTTTTGAGTGTCATAAAATATTTGATTTTAACATAGAAATCATCATCATTTCAGCTATATGACGTCCACTGAACATAAGTATGCCTCCTCCAATGATTTCTAGATTAGCCGATTGGTAGCGACGACCTGCATCCAGCGCATTCCTGCAGCTTTAAATTATGGTCGCACACGTCATGATCATCATCATCATCATCATTTCAGCCAGAGGACGTCCACTGCTGATAGGCTTCCCCCAATAATTTCCATATTGACCGGTTGGTAGCGCTCCTACGAGTACATTATGTACATAGAAGTATTTGTATGGAATTCTCTGCTTAATCTACTTACCTTATGTTTCCCTAAGTTGACGATGGAGCACCCCAGCACCGCTTCCCTGCCGATGTGGAAGGTCTGGTTCCCGATCGGCTTCTCGAACTGCGGCACGTCAGCCATCTTGCGATTTATTATGTTCGAATCTGTAACAAAAATAAAATGTTAATTGTTATTAACAACTGCATCTTTTTAGCTGTGTCGATTTATAGCTATATCTGTAATCTAAGTGCCTTCCACTGCGAATCGGAAAACGCAGAGTGAGCCACCCATAAGGTGGTCCGACGACATCATAAATGTAGCAGAAGGCGCTGGACGCAGGCCGCTACCAACCGGTCAACATGGAAATCATTGAGGGAGGCATGTTCAGCAGTGGACGTCCTATGGCTGAAATGACGATGATGATGATCATGATGATGAAAGTGCCTTCATGGTACAAAAATGTAAAGTCTCTCTTACGGCGTGGAAGAAGATTGAAGTCATAAAAACGTTGTCAAAAGTCTTAAATAAGAAGCAATGAATGTTTTTGTTAACATATTTTAGTTTCAGAACTTCTAAACGTGCTTCAACTAAAATAAGTTCCTGAAAGTTTACAACCTAGAACTTCTTCACTACTTATGACTCAAAGTCAACATTGTTTTAATAAAATTATAGCAGCACTCTTGAATTTATCATTAGGGAGAAGCATAATCTCTTCGTAGTTCCCGACCTTAGTCCTAAAGACAAATGGAAAAGTTCCCAGCTCCACTGTGCAAAGACTATAGACCTAACTAACTAGCTAACAAGGGAACAACAATAATAATTTCCATCAACGCCCCCACTCGGACAAAGTTTCAACAATCGTACGACCCGCACTGCCCATGGAACTTTGCTGCTCTCACCACAATGTGTCATTTTGTGCTGAATGTGTGGAGTGGTCGGGTACACGCATTGCTTGTTTGGGGACTCCATTTGCGGGGTCAATTCTAGAATTTTAAAACGTGCTTTTTAACTTATCCTTTATTTTTGCCCAACTAGATGCTTCCGGGGATTTTTGAGAAAGTATAATGGTCAGTTTTATCAAGTTATTCCACTTATGCTTCTACACATCATTTTTAGAAAGTTTTTCGTAAAAAAGATACTTTTAGTCATATAATATTTTATTTAGTTAATGTTTTATCTTTTCCAAGCTTAACATATTTGTTAGGACATAAAAAACTACACGTAGACGACATCATAAAAGTAGCAGGAAGGCGCTGGATGCAGGCCGGTCAATATGGAAGTCATTGGGGGAGACCTATGTTCAGCAGAGTCCTGTGGCTAAAAAGATGATGATGACATAAAAAACGAAAATAAAAACTATAATTAGTTTTCCACTGTAAAAATAGACCAAAGAAATAATTTACGGTTACCGCACTGTATCAATTCTACACACGGCTATCGTTTCTGGGAAATAAATGTTTTGATGATATACAGAATGTTTGACCAAAAACATTCAATAGCAGACTTCCAATCTACCAATGTTTGCTTGCCCCTACCAGTGGAGCATAGAAAAATGCCGTAACTTAATATAAATAAATATCCTTGGACATTTTTACACTACGCTTCTAGTCCCAAACTAAGCAAAGCTTGTACTATGGGTACTAGACAACGGATATAGGTAAACATACTTAAATACTTTTTTTTGTAAATACATTACGTATTACATATTAACACCCAGACCCATCACAGAAATTAAAATTCATCATTTCAATTTCTGCCCGGCCGGGAATCGAACCCGGGACCTTTTGGCATAGTAGTCCGTTCCGAACCTGTCACATCAAGCTAAACACTGTGCCGTATTACATAGTTGTAATAAGAGCGATTTTGTAAGGATTTTTACGTTTAGTTTACCTCGTTATTCAAAACTAGCGGCCGCCCGCGACGTCGTACGCGTGGATCCCGTTTTACCCCCTTAGTGATAGAGTTCTTTAAAATCCTGTCATAACATCTACCTGCATGCCATATTTCAGTCCGATCCGCCCAGTGGTTTGAGCTGTGCGTTGATAGATCACTATGTCAGTCAGTTAGTCAGTCACCTTTGAGTTATATTTATTTAAATACATCGATGTTGGAAAAAAATCTAGTATTATCTTATCAATGGTCAGTTAAAGTAAAGCAGCCACTGGAAGTCGTTGAAAGCAATAAATCACCACCTTTAACACGTTCAAATCCACATACTGAAATAATTAATCGTCTGCTAATCCTGAAACGAAACGGGAAACAAATTGAGGGTAGCATTAAAAAACCAGCCTCATTCCCACCTCGGTATTTTTGGGGTCCTTGACTGGTGATTACCGGTCACTGGTAAATTACGGAACCCCTCGTTGTTTAACTTTGGCAATTACCTCACCCGACTCTGAGGTAACTACAGATTTCGGACTTGAATTTATGGGATCAGACATTTTTGTTTTATAGAACAACTAAATAAATAAACTCTAAGGCTGAGTTGCACCACCTAACTTTGACCGTAACTATGACGATAACCGGTGGTTTTTGTGTGGAGTTTGACAGATTTTTGACGTTTGTCATAGTTAAAGTAAGGTGGTGCAACCCGGACTAAGTCTAGATAAAAAAGTTTATTGCTAAAATTATCTTAATCTTCTTTTCAAAAATACAAAAGTAGCTCAGTGTATCGGTTGCGTTTCACGCTTGAAGTCCAGTAGGTATTCATTTTAATTAATAGAAATTTATCATCGTCTTATTTTAAGAATTTACAACCTGTTTCAAATAATTATAAACAGTGAACAAAATTTGTATGGGAAATTCATCACTTCTTTTGTGGGCAATAAGTTTTTGGTCAGGGAACCTTTGACCAAGAATCAACTTACCTACTTATAATAATGTCTTAAATATTTCTATGAGTCCACAATAGTATATTTATTAAATTTTTCAGTTTCTAAACAATATCAAGAAAGTTTAAGTAGGGTTTTTTTAAACTAATTTTTAATGCAATTGTTTCATTTATTCTTTAAAATGCGCCGTGTTTTTGTTTACGACACAACTTTTTTAGTTTTTTAGTAGACGAATGGCCACCACTGTCCAAACATTTAAAAACATGGCTCACGTACAATGTCACCCGCCCGGCTGACACTATTTGATATATGACCCCAGTAACGTTTAAAACGAATTTAAATAGCATTTTTACAATTCATGAATTATTTATTACAAACCATGAATTTCTGATTTCGTTTTTGTAATTTTGCTGTGCGATGTATTTTTCCGGTATAATCAACAGCCTTGCGGCCGTTGTGCGAAACTGACAATATTCTTTTAGATTAAAACGTAAATTGTGTCAGTACTATGATTTTTCATTTGCGAAAATGGGAAAATGAAATACGGGCAACAAACCGAAACAATTGAACTGTGACAGTTACATCTCACATAGTACGCAGAACTGACGGCCGATGGGGCAGCAAGGTTCTGGAGTGGTGGCCGCGTATCGGAAAACGCATCCATGGACGTCCACCCACAAGGTAGACCGACGACATCGTAAAGGCACAGTATATAAATAAAAAGCTAAAGGTAAAGGTTGCAAGAAGACGCTGGACGCAGGCCGCTACCAACCGTGCAACATGGATGATGATGATGATGATGACTGTACTAGTATCAATACTAATTTTCAGGATGTCGTGCTGACAATAATTTATCTTGTTATTTTATTGTAAATATCTAAAAAATACTGTCTCCGCTGCGACTCGATCGCACGAACTTTTATTTGCCATTGAGTACCTAGTCTAACCGATGGACTTTTTTAGTTACACAAACTGAAGATCACACTAAAAGCAACTTATCGCCTTCCAGCTCTTTGCTCAATATTATTAACTGAAAACGTGGCCTTTGTCATGTTTCATAAAAGAATAAAATATTGCAACACTCACAATACATTTTGCGAAAAACATTTAACTCACATTGACCTTTCGCTACATCAAAAATAAATTCATTCGGAACTGTAGGACTACTCCGATCTGCTGTTGACGTAGTTTCAGGTGTGTCCGTCACCGTCGCTCATGCGTACCTACATCTCGTATTGCGTGAGAGGGATGGGAACATTCGAAACTTCGGATAACGTTTTTCGGAATAATCCACTGTACGTTAAAACAAAAGCCTGTAAACGGGTTACAAAGGTTCATTTGTTGCATTAATTGGGTCATTATTACACTATTGATCCTCTAATTTATAGTTAACAGTTACTAGGCTGGTTCAGATTAGATGCAAAATCGATGAGTTGGTTTGTTACATTTCTGTTTGGAAGGGTTGTTGTTTCAGCCAAATGACGTCCACTGCTGGACAAAGGCCTCCAAGGTTTTCCAGAATGCACAATGGAAGCGTTGATCTGATAATATTTGCAATAATAGTTATTAACTACCTGAAGAGGCACTTGAGAAAAAGCATCTTTGACCAATAAACATGTGCAAACTCTTTAGAGAAGACGCAGTAGTCAATAGAGGTCTGTTTACTTCATTTTATTGCCATACATGCAGTTCCTTCTGGCATTTTGGCTAAGAAAGTCTCAAATTATATTGTCCAAAGATAAACTTAACCAATTTATCACGTTAAGTGTGATAACACATGGCAACACAAGTGGAAGCCGATAACTACAACAAATTAAATATTAATCACATTAAAAGTTGCCATGTTACATCGGTTTTCGGGGCTTAGACGCGTCCAACGAAAGCTGGTCTTTCACGTTTCTATCCTGAACTCAGATTCAAGAGGAAATGTTGTAGGTTGGGGTTCTAAGTGCTCTGGACATCCTCTGGCAAACAATTAACAAAAGTTAAACACGAATTTGACCCTAACTCCCGCTGGAGGCGATTCCTCATTCGGCTTGAAAGCTTACTCGACGAATAAGAATCTGTTTCTAAGGCTGAGTTGCACCACCTAACTTTGACGATACCAATGTTTTGTGTAAGGAGTTTAAAAGATTTTTGACGATTGTTAAAGTTTAAATAAGATGGTGCAATCCAGCCTAAGTATTTCGTTATATCAGTTGTTATTTCAGGAAGCCAATCCTAATAAACCAAATTCAACTTTAACAATTACTGTCAGAATTCAAAATTCAAGGCCCCAAAGTCTGTCAAAACAAGTCTGAAACCTGAATTAAACGAGTTCATCGGATGGAACGTAAACTCGCAATTAACAGGCAAACGTTATAATTAGTTGGGCATTAAAATGAGGTTCATAATTGAGCCCAAACTTACTTCTATCTTGCCTTTAGCAGAGTCACGCTATGCTAAAGGTTGGAAGTTTCCAGTGTTACACGAAACTTTGTAGGCTAAAGATTCCTTAAAATATTTAACAATTTCGTCTCAAAAGGTCTTAAAAAGCGCTTTATCAAAGTACGTGTTAGTTGCAATGAGGCTTTTGATAAAGATTTTTGGCTTTCAATTATTTAACCCTACTACTGCTACGGGACAATAATGTAGGCCAGTACTGAGAAAAAGTAGCACAAGCAACTCAATCACTTTCGCTCGTAGCTAGCAAACATGCTATGTGCTCGTAATCAAAATTAAATAAAGGCACACAGTTACATAAAAATCAGACTGAGAAACTAAGATAGAAGGACATACAAGCTTACAAGATTTATTATAAAATCATCATCATTACATTTAGAAAGTACGAGTAGATTTAAGTTCATAAGATAACAACAGATTTGAAATGACAAGTTTCCAAGATGCCAACTTCTATTAACTACAATGCTAACGCAACTGTAGCCAACAAGCTATTTTACCCGCCGCTTTTCTTAACCCAATGTGCATTGTGCTAAATTGTGCCAAATCCCTGAATTTCCTTGCGACAATTGAGCATGGCCGGCACCGTTTGCAGCTATTGAACAGGGATCATTTTACGTCACCGACTACAATACAATTTAGAAGCCGTGCACACTTGCGTTCCAATGCCGTTCCAACGAAATACCCGTTTCATTGTTCTAGATTCTGGACTCTAGACATTTGACGCAAAAGGTATTAATATTGAATGCTAACTTTGCGTCTGTGCGGCTTCGGTTGCTATCTGCAACTGTGCTGTTCTTGCACTGCTTTAGTAGTTAGTTTAGGACAATGCAGCGTATTGTTTAGTGAAGCAAGCGCTTGATTTGAATATTTTTTGTTTCATAGTTAATCCATCGAAATAGATGGATTTACTAACGAAATATTGGTACCAAAAACATTATTCTTTAGTTCGTTAACATTATCGCAAGAAACAACTATAATTATGGACGTGCCTGATGCCAAGCCGAATACAAAAACATCAGACAGAAAAAATAATTGCGTTTACGTTGACTGTCAAAATTTAAAACAAATTAAGCCATGATCGATAAGCCGTGTAGACAATGGAAACCAGCGGCATCGTGACAGCCACCACCTGTCACGGCAATCGAGTCAGCACCTCGAACGCCGCGGATATAATTGTCGGCGGAATTAACATTTTCGCCTTCCGCTGGACGAATTAAAATTTCGGAAGTGGAACTGTTCCGGGCACTTTGAATCGTGTGATTAATGGCTCCGAAAAGTTTATCTTTAATTTGCTTACTTCGCTTTTTGAATCGGCATTCACTTCCTTTTCGCTGTCGGATCGATGGGCTGGCGATTTGCACGCGCCATTTCGGGCCGTTCGTCAATCGTTGATACGCAATTGGAATTTTTGGGTGCATCACTGTAATCTTTGTGGGTGAAACTTTTTTTTAATTTCATGGAGTTTTGCAGCGTATGCGAAGTTTATTTTTGGTGTGGAGATGATTTTTGTCAAACAAAATTGATCTTTGTGAAATTAAAAAGAAATATGAAGGTACTCAGAGAATGGGCACTAGATTTTCCTATTTGAAATACATTTCAGTTTTATTTAAACTTGTGAACTGTCGAATTTAACTAAATATTAACATTTTCATTTCAACTACCAATGTTTAAACTATTTCCAAACTACTCTAAAATCTGCATCAATCATAAACTTATCCAATTATTTATTCAGCTGACTAGTCGGGATACTGAAACGGCAAATATTTGAACAAGTAAATGACAAAAATAAAAACATCGTTATATTGCAAAACAAATAGAAACATTGTTGAAAATAATGATTTCACTAACAAGAATTCCTTTTCAAAACAAATGAACCCAGATTGAGATTAGATCATTATACAGCAATAATATAATCAAATAAATAGAACAAAACGAAAAAATCTTGTGAAAAAGACATTTTCGAGCACAGCTCATAAAAATTCAGACTTGAAATAACAGGCCTACCTGCAGTAATCACTTCGGATAGAACAGTATTCCGTGAGCTTGTAAATTTTTCCCCAAGCTGAAAAACACTGTAACCTCTGACATTAAAGTCGAGTTTGCTCTACAAGATCCAGATGACGTGACGCATAAAATTCGGTAGACAGTACCATAACGGTTTAATTTATTAACTTGATGATTTTCAACTTTCCTGCTCTGCATGAATAAGAAGGTTGAATGACAAATTTTTGCGTCGTTTTCAAAAGTTTAGGGAGGCGATTTAGTTGAAGCACGGCTCTTTGAGAGCCGATATAACAAATCATGGTATTGTTATCTTTGGGTTACTTATCTTCCATAGTTTCATACATTTTTTAAATGTATTTGGAAATTATAAACCTTCAAGCAGGTCCTACGCTGCCCCGCATCCTTCACCAGATCGTCGGTCCACCAAGTGGGAAGCCTGCCCACTAGTGTGGGTCACTCTACTAGTATGGAAAAAAATAAAAGTTGGTGAATCAAATTCTAATAGTAATATTATGTTGTAGTGTACTATAAAAAGTAGTTTTAGCTAAAAAACGGATATTTAAACATACATCTTCAGCCCGCGCATGCGCTTCAAAATTTTAGGTTTTTCAAAAAAACACGCATTACTAAATGGCATTGTTTTTTATTATAAATTATTTAAAATACTATTGAAACAATGCAAATATTTAGTGAAAGACATATATTAACGTTTAAAACAAAAAACTTAAACCAATACATATAATAGGTTATCAAAAAAAATTTTTATTTTTGTACAAAAAATCCAGCTTACTGTTATTTCGGCATAACTTTCCTAGAAGCAAGTTTTGCATGAATCATGCCATTCCTTGTTTTTTTTATCACATGCCGATATTGCAGCTTCTGTCACTATCCTTACACATAGTTCAATCGCCTGTGTATGTCAAGGCAGCCTAATATACAACATCCTATCGTCACCTTTTTTCTCTATTATCTGAATAAGTTCGTCATTGGTATGATTACTTAGAATAGGTGGATCAAAGTTGGTATCTTGCCAGTTTTTTAGATCAATGTAACATTTAGCATCAAAATTAAGTTTAGCACTTCAAAAGTACGTGGTAATTTTCCCGTTTGTAGGTGAACTACGCGTTTTTAGAATTTTTCTAGCTGCAAGATTCTCTTATATGCTTTCCGGAAAAGAAACACTAATATCAGTATCACTACTCGTTGATAACATTAATTCTTGTTCTGGCATTTTGGGTGAGTTGTTATCGTTCTTCAGACAGATATTTTGTTGAAGCTTGCTTTCGTACAATCTTTTTTTGTAAACTTTTTGTTCGATTGCGATCAATACGGCCGATTCTCATTTTTCTCTCACCCTGTTGATTAATCAAAAAGTTGTGTTCTTCTTTAGGGACTGTAATTTCTCTGGTACAATTGCACTGACTTATTAACTTACATTTGCATGAACAAATATCGATCAAAGTTTCGCTTAACTGCAAGAACTCAGATTTTTTCTCAGCTGACAGAATGATAAGCTTTCAGGAGCTGAATGACTCTTGTATGCGAGACTACAGTAATTGATGCCTTTTGCCATTCTCCTTCAACTTTCTCGGTTACAATTTCTGCAATTTCGGGACACGGGGGCTCTTAGTTACTGCTATTTTAAAATTTTACCTGTAGTCTATTCCACTCGTAACATTTCATGACATCCTGGTGTGTTGGTAACTCGTTTTCTTTTATATCTTCTATAGTTACTAATATAGGGCACTTGTATGACTGTCTATTATCTGACATGATAGAAAAATTTAACTTCCAAAGCATAAAACAAAAATTACAAAATTTACAATTTCACATGATTTCAGAAGAAACTAGCCTGAATGTACTTACCTACCTCAAAAAATTGTCTTTTAATAAACAACACGGTTTCTAACAGAAGTAACGTGTATTTCAATGGATACTAATTAAAACATTAAACTATACCCAACTTCAAACGTGTAACTTAGGGTGTAAAAGTTGATACTGAAACTTTTTTTTTTTTTTCAAAACTTCAATGACGTTGCGCGGGCTGTTCCACTTAAAATAATTCAATAATATTTTAAAGGGTTTATAATGATACCTAACTACAATGTAATGTGTGACGATCGGGAGACACAATAAAACAGTTAGATGTGCGCACTGTAGGTTTATTCGTAGTTGAATGAAGATTATCCTAAGCTTATATACTAGTGGTTTATGCCTAATATGGGGGAAGGATGCGTACACACTACACCTCCCCCCTTTTTTTGAAGAAAAAAAAATGATAGTTTTTTTTTTGATTAAAAAAATTATACAATACAATAAAAATTTTGATTTTAAATTAGAATTCAAACCAAATTAAATTTTGTAAATTCCAAATATGTATGTTTATAGACACACTACTAATATTTCATTAATATGATTGAAATTATATTGATAAAATACATTTTCAAATTGGCTCAATTCATTAAATTTTAAAATGCAAATGAAATTGATAAAATACTCTATAGATGTAATAAAAAGCTGTCTCAGTTGAACATTACGATTTTTAGAAATGATAAGATCTGAATTTTANCCCGCGCCCGCCGCGCCCGCCGCCGTGCGCTGGGACACCACCTGGAGCTCCGTCGTGGCCGCCGGCGCTGCCGCCGCCGCCGCGCCCGGGCAGCCCGCGGGAGGTCGGTCGCCCGCTGATTTATATTGTTGAAGTATCTCTAGTTATTGATTAGACTGGTTCAATTAAAAAAATCTATGATGTCGCGTTGCGTCGATGTTGGGAGAATGGAAAATGTTAATACGAAACGCTCGAACGCATCTTTGCACAGTAGATTGCAAATACGTCGTTTCACAGCGAATCAGCCGCCAACTGAAGCCTGGTCCGTGAGCACGTAGAATTTAATGACCCCAAGCTACCCATCCTTATCGCTCGCGCGTAATTATGTTGCTATTGCGCTCGCACACTCACTGCGGGCGCCCGTCGCACAGTCGCGATAGCAATATACGGACCAGACTTTACATATCTCGCAATTTATTTTAAATTAAAATTATTTTCAATTTTTAATTCAATTCTTTATTGCTATTTCTCGTCTATTTCGGCCGTTTCGGATGTTGAACTAGTTGAACAAAAATCGATAACCGCGTCGCCCGATGCAGGAGCGGCGCCGCTGCCGCCCATCGGGTCGGACGTGCGGCGGCGCGCGGAGGCGGAGCGCGAGCGCGCGGCGGACCAGTCGCTGTTCTACTTCAACGGCGACGCGCCGCCCGCGCCCGCCTGGCGCGCGCCCTCCGCACCCGCGCCGTCGCCCGCGCCGCGCGACCGCCCCGCCTACTCGCCCGTGCAGCCCGACTACCGCAACGACTTCGGTGAGTCACCCTTCGCCCGCTTCGACCTACGAACTCGCAGATTATCGCTCGTATTCACAAATGCTTGCATAAGTGAAGCAACAAATCGAACGCACAGCGTTGAATAGCGCTCTGTGATTAGTTCGTGTACCACTGTACTGTGCGTCCACGCGCACTGTGAGATCACCTCATAGTAATGTTTGTGAATACAGTTTGCCTATGATCTTGCGGTGCGAAAATAATGTGTGAACACACTGTAAAATGAGAATCGACGAATGTTTTCAGACGACAACTCCGGCATGAACGCATACGGATCCCTGTGGACGGGCCCGGGCTCGAGCGCGTGGGCGTGGGGCGGCGGCTTCGCGGGCGTGCGGCCCCCGCCCGGGTTCGCGGCGCCGCCGCCCGCGCCGCGCGCCTACGACCCGTTCCGCTCGCTGGCCGCCATCTGGGCGCCGGGCGCGCTGGACTGGCGCGCCGACCCCGAGCCGGCCGCCGCCGCGCCCGCGCCGCCCGACCCCGCCGCCGCCGCCGCCGACGCGCACGCATCTAGTCTCGACGCCCCGCCGTCTCGCTCGGTCGTCCCTAAGACTGAATAAACTTACGTTTCTGAGCATGCTGCCATTTTATTTCTGATACCATCTCGTGAAAAATAGTGATGTTAATTGTTAACCCTCGATCGCTCAATGGTAGTATAGTAACCACATTATTTTAAACTATTGCCTTGTGTCAAGGTCTAAAAACAAGGATTTTTTAAAACTTGCATATCCGATTACCACTCTTCCTTACTGTATCTCTCTCACACCAGCCCCATCTACAATCACTAAATGCTATCACGTTTCTATTACCAATATTATGTTTTTTTAAACATTCAGGATTTTTTCTACTGTAACTGCAAAAATGTATGTTTTCTTTGCCATTTTTTGATAGTGAAAAAACCTACACTAAAAAGTAGAATAATAATTACTAATTACCTACTTATTTATTAGGACGAATTATTAATATTTATGTAGGTATACCATGATTGATACTTTTGGAGTCGGTGCAGGCAAACTTTACATGTTTCATAATCTTGGCACCGACTCCAGAAGTATCAATCATGGTATACCTACATAAATATTAATAATTCGTCCTAATAAATAAGTAGGTAATTAGTAATTATTATTCTACTTTTCAACCGACTTCAAAAAAGGAGGAGGTTCTCAATTCGACCCGTATGTTTTTTTAGTGTAGGTTTTTTGGAGTCGGTTTTTTTTTTTATAAAATTTAACTTATTTCTTGCTTTTTAGTTAACTAATTATTACCTTGATGTTACCACTGAAGGTAGGCAGTACATTGAGACCATATTCTTAATGTATATTATAAAAAAGTTCATCCCCAATTTTCCACCCTTGGGGGTGAAATATTTTCTTCAAATTCGCATGAAACCACCCTTTTGATAATACCTATTCAACAAAAAAGTAATCGTTCTAATTGGTTTATAATCGGCGGAGATATTGCGTATAAAAAGTTCATCCCCAATTTTCTACCCTTGGGGGTTGTTTTTTTTATTATTAAATTTAAATGGGACCACCCTTGAGGTATTACCTATACGCTGAAAAAAGATTTGTTCAAATCGGTTCATAATTGGCGGAGTTATCGCGTAACAAACATAAAAAAAAAAAAAAAAAAACGGGTCGAATTGAGAACCTCCTCCTTATTTTGAAGTCGGTTGAAAATAGGACTTTACTTTCATAATATTACTTACTTGTGTAACATGAAATAGGTATATCCAAATTTCAAACTTTTAATTTCAAGAATTTACAGCAAATCAGTAAAATATTGTTTTTTTTTTTATATAACTAGGTTGTCTTTATTGCTCCATTTGATTTATATCAAATACAAAATTGTGAGTATGCACTTATTCTTACTTACAGTTGCCTATCATAAAAGGTTATATAAAAATAAAATACAAATTGTTATATTTAGAGACTGATTTATTTTATATTTACATCTTTGAACACATGAGTAGTCATATCATTACCTTTAAATACAATAAGCTACTTTCTTTCCTTACAACTTAATATCAAAGTCAAATTTGCAATGTTGACAATAGATACAAGAACGAGAATCTTGGAACATTTAAAACAATGTTCAATATTCCTTACATTGGTTTCAGTTACACTTCTAATCACATCAGATAGCATAAGTGAATAAGAGAGTGAGATCCAAATTTCAGTACTGGTGACTCAATACCTGTACTTCGTAGAGTAATCCTTGGGAGATACTACCAAACCTCTGCCCTTGCGTGCACCTCTGTAAACAGTTTCTATGATATCTATCATCTCTTGTTTGTCCTCGAGCGGCCAGTTGATCTTGTTGTTGTTGCCCGTGCCCAGATCAATCATGATGTGCTTGTTACGGAAGAAGAACATTACTGTGCAGGGGTCATATAACTCGTACCTGTGAAATAATAATAATTACTTAATTACTCAAGTGGAATTCAATGTCAATTGGAGTAAATTCATCTATTAGGAATTTCTGAAGATATCTACAATACATCGTATAATAAATCGTATCCAAAATTATACTATAATTATCCCCTATATTAGCCCAACATGATGCGTAGGTGCTAAGTCATACATTTTGTTGAAGTCAGGAACTTCCGTAATGTCAACTAGGTAAATGACAGCAAAATTTTTCACTTTCTCTGCTATGCTGTACAGAACCTCGTCCATCTTCATGCAGGTGGGGTCCCAGTCGTGGCCGAAACGGATCACCTGCAAAGTATTTCGAGTATTAAGTTTACGCCAATGAAGGAATTTCCAGAACCTTAAAATTTAGAATGTTCTCTCTTATCTCATAACCTCGAAATATACTTACGACCACTCGATCTTCTTCCGAAAGGATTGCTTGGTCGACTTGCCAACCATTATGTAGATGTCCCAGCATGTAACTCATTTTGAATTTCTATTAAACTGAGACTAGAAACAAATAAAAACAAGCCAATAGCTCCACAACACAGCACACAAATCGCAGTCGCACAACACAACAAAGTGAAATGTCATTAATGTCAGATTGACGTCAGCTGTCAAATCAACAAAACTTTTTTTTCAATATGGCTTTGTGTCTAAGACATAAAGTTGTCTAGGACCAAGTTCATAATTTTGTGAATGTATTTTGTGTAATCAGCGCCAGTAAATTTCTGAACGTAGACGGAAGTCGGACTTTTGGGCGGGAAAGGAAAAACGTTAGCTTTTTTTATTTTCCAATCAAGTGAAAACGTGCTTAGGTGTGGGTAAATAAAATTAAATAGTGCAATTATAATTGTAATTACTATGTACTATGTTCTGTGGGACTTATAGATATTCTAATTATTGGGGGTAGATTTCGATTTTTTGCAGACATTTTATTCTACTATTTGTGGCTTAATCCATTAATATCAGTAGGACGGATACCAAAACAAAGGAAACTCATAATATTTTACAAAGCAACCAAACCTTACGATGCCGGTAAGTCTAAATAAACTTAGAATAACTTAAAATGGCAAAAATTTTAACATGCTATTTTTTTCAGCTATCCCAAATAATACCTTTTTTACCAACTTTTAAATGTTTTCTGTGTGTTCTATTCTATTCTTTACTATAATATTTAATATCAATTAAAATGTAGGTAAGAGAAGAGTTAAATGGTTTTTCCTAAATCGCTTTCCACTTGATGACAAAAAGAAGACGCAAGACATAGAAGATAGAGTAAGTAGGTACCCAAAAAATAAATTATTAAGTGGTAGCTAGGTAGTAATTGCGCCATGATCTTAGAAACCCATAAATTAGGTCAGCGCTTTATCGACAAGCAACAGCAAACTATTAATAGTCCAAGTCATTGTAACTAAGTCAATGGAAAATCAGACATGAAATATGTTTTTTCAGAATATTAATTTACTTAAGGTAAAAGTTATAATGTAGAGTTGATAAATGTGATTAGGTACATGTATGTTGTTTATTGTTTATCAGCTATCATCGCGGTTCCGTTGTTTATCGCAGCGCTTCACTCCAGCGCGGGGCGGGGGGGCGCTGGCACCTCGCCACCGGATCGCGGTCACACACCTGTAATGTGTGACGTTCGGGAGACACAATAAAACAGTTAGATGTGCGCACTGTAGGTTTAATTGTCCGAATGAAGATTATCCTAAGCTTATATACTAGTGGTTTATGCCTAATATGGGGAAAGGATGCGTACACACTACACCTCCCCCCTTTTTTTTTGAGAAAAAACATTATAGTTTTTTTTTATTTGATTAAAAAAATTATACAATACAATAATAATTTAGATTTTAAATTATAATTCAAACCAAATAAAATTTTGTAAATTCCAAATATGTATGTTTATAGACACAATACTAATATTTCATTAATATGATTGAAATTATATTGATAAAATACATTTTCAAATTGGCTCAATTAATTAAATTTTAAAATGCAAATGAAATAGATAAAATACTCTATAGATGTAATAAAAAGCTGTCTCAGTTGAACATTACGATTTTTAGAAATGATAAACTTTGAATTTTACATTGTTGGAGTAGAATGGTATATTTAAAATATTGATTTTGAACATTATTAGGTTACTGTTTTGTAATAATAATATCAAGATTTTAACAGATTGCTAAATAATTTCATCACAATATCAGCCAATAAAAATTAAAAGCCTGCTGCTTTTGAACCTGAACTGAATTTCCAATAAAATAGTAAAATAATCAAGTTGAAATATAGGCAATTACAATTAAAACAATTATTGTAGAGACTGTATAAAGTATACAATATAAAAAAGTTAGTACATTATTTCATTACTAAGTGATTTTGTATAAATTTTCAATTTAAAAAATATACTAAAATGATTATGTACCTATGTTATGATATAACTTTAATTCCAAATTAATGTTACATAACAATTACATTTTTTATGGTTGGAAAAAATTATAACTTTTTCTAAATACACTTTGCCAAAAATTGTACATTGGTTATTTTAATAATTTAGAATTTTAGAATAATTTCGTTATTAACTGATAAACCAAATCTTATATTGAATTGCACATTTATGTAATTTAAATCAAATTAATAATTAAATACAAATAAACATTGAAATTCACAGTAAAAATAAGAAATAATTTCACATGAACAATTAGGTTATCATTCATTAACTGAACAGTCATTTCAATTTATAATTTTGATTAACATAGTTACAATATTATTATTTTTATTAGGCTACAAAAAACCATTATTTTATTATAAAGAATATTATTAATCACTATGCTTAACTAAATAAGACGAAGACGAATCATTAAATTTTTACAAAAGTTAGTAACAATGTTATTGGTACCTACTCAAAATTTAAAGAATCATAAAATATAAAATATATAAATATATCTTATTTAAGAGTTTTATGATCCCATTTTTTTTTTCAATTAAATTGTAAAATAATCCCAATGTAGGTATAAGTTATAATTATTTTGTTGTAAAAATACTTAACTACAAAATTGATAAAGACATTTTAAATAGTTTAAGTAGTGTTTGATTTTATAGATATTTAAAAAAAATAAGGGAATGAAATGGCAGAAACATTCCTTTTCAAATTAATACTCTTCTTTATGATATTAGTTACTTCATATTCATATTGATTTGCATCACATTTCCTCATAAAATTTCACACTCAATAAGCCTTATCCTTATCAGATATCCGTTACATACTCATAGTTCATAAGTCATAAGTTTATTCATAGTCATTGTCTTATAAGATAATTTTTAGCACGGTCATTTGACTCGTAGCTTATAAATAAGTCTTCATTAGGTACCTATTATGTATTATCATTTTGTCAATATTCGTTACACAATATTTTCACTGGGCCGGCCCCTTTATTTTTATAAACATTCATAATATTTGGTACAGTTTTTTATTTTATTTATAGTCGACTTTTAATTATATTTTATTAGACATTTAGTCATTTGCTATGCATAGTCTTATAATTTATAGGGACATGTTTTAAGATCTTTATTTATTTATTTTGATCTCCAACTATTTTCACGGAGAGAAGCTCGTCTGCACCATGATCAAATGAAGGATCTGTACCCTACACTGTACCTTGTACCATTTATTTATCTTTATAAATTATTTATTATTTTACTAACGGGNACAGTTCTAACCTAACCTAAACCAATAATTATGAATAGGACCGATTCGTTTCTGGAACTTGATTGAATGATTATAAATAACTTGAAAAAATCGAACTGCCTAAGGCGGGAATTGAACCCACGACCTTCCGCTTGCCGGGCGACTGCTCTTCCAACTGATTCGTTTCTGGAACTTGACTGAATGAATGGAGCGGGACTTAAGTATACGTGCTAATGCCAACAAACTTGAACTTTAATATATTGTTAGAGAAAGAAATCTAAACAAAAAAGATATGACTTTGAATAATAGTGTAAAATATGGTTATGTTTAGAAAATCTAGGAGAACAAATAAAAGTGTAATAGATGTTTATTGCTAATGAGATTATGATAAGTTGAATGATTCGGAATTATGAACATTAGAGATAGAGTAGTTAGGAATTGTGATTGTTAGGATGAAAAATTTTAGGAAGAACATTTTCGGACTTCCAATTTTCGGAGTTGAAAATTTAGGTGAACTTTGGTGCACCCACTTATCAATGTTATTATTCGTTTCAAGTTTCGTTCTAGATACGTCGCGTCGTCGGTCTCGGTAGCAAAATAATGCAGATGCGTTAACACGTGTCGATGTATGTGGGAATGGAATGCAGCAATGCATCACCTACTACGTACTTAATACCAATTTTAAAAGTTATTATGTTATGTAGGAAATATAACTTAATAATGTCATTTAATTATATTCAATTTAATATTGATATGCAATTAAGATTTACTTGAATACTTACGTGATTATTACAAATGATTTCTTTGTAATGAAGAGAAAAAAAAATGATTGAATATTTCATTGGCTCTACTTTCAAAATCAACGTAAACTAAGAAAAGATATTTTTATAAAATCTTGGAAAACAAATAACTGATACCAAAAGTTTTAAAACAATGTTTCAAAATATTTTGCGATGACGAAACAAGTCATTTCAATTAAATACTGAACTACCTACTTGAAAATTCTATGACTACTCAAAATGTAGATAGGCATCTGATAATATTAGAATAATAATTTAAAATGTAAAATAAAAATGTCATTAATATTCAACAAATCTGTTTTAAAAATAGAGTATTCTCAGCCAATTCTGTAAATTAATTATTAAAAGTTTTGCATACAGAAATACAGTACAAACAGCGAACTTAATGTTGTATGGCATTATCAACCAGTCAACCATTGGTCTGTTATTTATAAGTTATATTTAATTTAAATCGACAAAAATAGAATTATGTACAACATTGAAATGTTATAATCGAAATTGGAAAATTTGATATCTTCCGAGAAAAAAAAAACTTTATTCGAGGTTAATTTAGAAACATTGTGTATAAGTATTTGTTCAATGTTACTAAGTCGTATCAATTTAAAACTTTTGGAAAGTTATGAATAATTTGCGTAAATATTTTTGAAGGTTCTAAGTTCTTACTAAACAATAAATTTTTATTCTGCTGTTAAAATAAAAAGACATTATGATCGCTATCAGATCAAGTTTCGACTTTTTAATAAGCTCACATTATAATTATCTGCGCTAAATTCAGTGCCAAAAAAATAATTATGTTTATGGGTAACCACATCCAAATGAAATAAAAATATTGACCATTAAAAAAATCAAAGAAGTTACTAAAAACTAAGGATAACATTTTTAAATTTTTCAACAATAAGATTATGCAATGTAGTGAATACTTTATTAATTTATTTAATTTTTATTGAATCATGCTTATGATTGTTGTTAAAATGTTTCAGTTACGTGAAAATGATCAAAGAAATAAAATTTAAATTAATTATTAGATTCGCAGGATAAATTGGTATGATTCGATATTAATATGGAGAATGTAGTACATTTTATGAAATTAATGTCTCGTAATTAAATTATTAGTTAAAGTTATTAATACAACTTACCTTTATCGACTGCATGAAGTATCATTAAGTACCTATGAATTTTTAAAAGTTTTAATTACCAGCAATATAAAGTTGAACTTTTCTTTAGGTATATTCAAAATCGTACACTTTTTATAATAAATTATTATCAAGGTAAATCTAATAAAATTGTGTTACCAAGCTTTGTACTATTATGTATGTAAAAGATTTCACATAGTTAATTATAAAAATAAATTGCATTATGGTGGCCATTAGGTATTTTCCATAAAATTATAAACGATATTTTAAAATGTCAATAGAAAATCTCCACGTATTATGTATGACAATATTTACTGCAATATTAATTTAATTAAAAATGATTCGTCTACGTTATTATGAATAAGTACATACGTCAAAAAAGTTATTATACTTTTATATGACCTTAATTACAAAGATAAATGATTTTCAATAATTATGTATAGTGGCCACTTATACGAAGTTAAGAATATTAATTAAAATAATAAAAGGTTAAACATATTGGTCACGTGTACGTGTTCCAAACTTCTATCTTGTTGTCTTCACAACCCGGCGCCAATCCATCATCACGCACCTCCTGCATCTCCCGGCAGCTAAATATCCTCTCACGTCAGCCAATGTCCTCCAGCACCATCGTCACCCGGCAGCTACGCCCAGCACAGTTTCAAAATTTCTTCATTTATAGGTATAACGCGGCTTCCATCTTACGCCATCCAAAATTTGGTTTCCATAATTCACCATAATGTTCACTTCATATTTGATTTGTAGACGAAAGTCTTTTGTAATTCGGTCCGTTCACATTTTAAATTTTATTCGCGAATTCACTTTTTATTTATTTAATGATTTATTGATTGCGCAGCGCTGCCCGTAGGCAGCACTGGCAGGGTCGCCATGTAATGTGTGACGTTCGGGAGACACAATAAAACAGTTAGATGTGCGCACTGTAGGTTTAATTGTCCGAATGAAGATTATCCTAAGCTTATATACTAGTGGTTTATGCCTAATATGGGGAAAGGATGCGTACACACTACACACCAAAACATACGGATTTCTCGGGAAAAAATAACGAGCACTTGCAGAGCCCGACGCCTCGCCGCGTCCGTCGCGCGCCGCATCAAATATTCTAGCGATATCGATTTCCAGATATTAGCGAAGGTTCTGCCGTGGTTCGTGGTCGGTGGCCGCTGGTGCGGCGCGGCGGTGGTGGCGGGAGGTCCTCGGTCGCCAGCCCGCACTGCCAGCGGGCTCCTCGCTAGTCCCGCGGCACGCGCTCCCGTGTCACGGCCACTGGACTGGAAGAAACGAGTCTGCGAAGTGATTTAGGTGAGCATGTTTTGTAATGTTTTGAAAGGAAAGTGCACATTCAGCATGACAATCTGTTTTCGTTATGCTTTATGAACCGTGAATCAAAAAAGCGCTGCGTTGTGACTTGTACATAATTGTATCTAAAAGAATCTTGTAAATTGTAAATAACTCCAATTGTTTTTGTAACATAGCGATCTTTTTTGTTTGTTGACGTTTACTTTTTATTAACATTGATGACACGAGCAACAAAACTTGTGCAGTTTTATCTAATTAATGTGTCTCGTCTCGTACTAAATGGAAATGGCCGGCTGCTCCCCGATTACCGAAGCCCGAACTTATCTTGAAGACTTTTCGCATTTAAATTGACTTAACTGGGAATTGAACTTCTATGCGCTCAAGCTTGGCGGATTTAACTGCTTCACTCCATCGGAGCGTAACACTGCAATGTCGAGTTTTAAAACATGTACCAAGTGTATTGTTTTTGCACAGAATTGTAGGTGACACTTTGGCGAGCATCGTTGCAGAAGGATTGGATGGATTAGATTCTCGGAAATCAATTTGTGATCTTAAAATGCGATGAACGGCTTCCAGGTCCCATGTTAGGAAGTAACCACGTGACTATGACTATGACTATGTATTCGCTGCGTTCAAATAACTACTAATATGATATTAATTTATTTGAATGCAATAGAGTGAGCTGACGCTCTCGTTTGGTGACGCACGCGGTCAGTAGGTACCTACTTACTTAGCTACAGACTGACCCACTGAGTCAGGTTTATGAAAATTGCTCACGCTTTGAAATATTTAAAATAGTACTTTGATTAGGTCAAACATAGACAATTATGAGGTCAAATAATTAGATGGGGGAAAATAAATCTGCTACATCCATGTCTACCGACAAACATGGTGCACTAACTATTGGTAGCTTCATACATTTTCTCACAAAGAATAAAAATTATTAAACTTAGGTAACTCTCTCAAAAATAAAATATAGATATAACCAGTGAATGCCAGTGATTAACAAGCTATCAGCTATACAGTCAGGCGAATCAGTCAGCTGAGCTAGACCCAATCTCCCCCGCAGAGAGACCCTAATTAATGAAGTAATCCGTCAATGGCGGCGAGGACGCTGACCCGCTCCGGCTCTCTCTGCGAAGACTAAGTAGCGCAAAAACACATGAAACGGGTTGCCTTATTACATTACGTTTACAATACGACGTGTATTATGTTAATCTTATGATCATTTAAGATTTATCTCAACGCTTTACTAGGTATAAGTTCTATATGTACGGTTATTTTTAAGAGAAATCTACCGCCTATATTTAATTTTATAATTGTAACCCCACCGATAAACATTCTCTATGTTTTAAATACTATAAATTCTGTAAAATAAAGTCCTACTAACTATGGATGTGACAGACTGCTTGCGTGTGTGGGGTGATACGGTGTATAAGGTTCTATTTCATAGAAATGCGCAAGTGACAAATGTAGAGTCGGTTTACTACACGGTAAAGTACAGGTGAATCTAATAAATTAGATGTATGTAATGTAGGTACGATAATTTATATTAATTACTATTAAAAGTAGAGCACTATATTTGTAGAAGTAGTTTTATGAGTACTGATTGTATAACACCACACCATAACATTTGTGTGAGCTGTTCATCTCCATGGCGGGGCCATCATTCATCTCCATCGCATTGTATGCGAAAATACTTGAAGACCGGTTCGCTCGAAACATTAGGAGAGAGTAGCAAACTGATTTTTAAGTTCACCTTGTGTAGTTATATCAAAGCGCGAGCTAGTTCAAAATCAAAATCAAAAATATTTATTCAGTTTAGACCACAAGTGGCACTTATGAACGTCAATAGAAAATAATAAAAAAAGAAAAGGTAACCCTTATTCAAAACTAGAATTTTGAAGCAAAACCTGAGGATTTTGATAAGCTTCGTTAAAGTTCTAAGTCGAATCGAGTTTTTAGCTAGGTGCTTTATATTAATGTGTTTTGAGATGTACATGTTTGTTGGTGTCGTTACCAGAAGTAACCTGTGGATATTTGCAGAGCTGCGTGCTGATGGAGGCGGTGTACCCGGCGTCGGCGTCGGCGCTGGCGCGCGGGCGGCGCCTGCGCAGGCCGCACCCGCGCGCGCGCACGCGCACCGTGCCCGTCACCTTCGCCGAGATCAAGGTGATGCCCCATGACTGCACTACTTACTGCACACAAGTACTACCACATCGCTGATGCTTTAAGTTTAGGTTAGCCTAGTAGACCGGAGGAGAGATTTTATCCGTCACCATTGGACCTGCAGCTGCGGTATTTTTGTCAGAAGAAAATAGAATAGTTTTCTTGCAGTGCAACTCAAATGATAGATACAAACCGAACCTAGTATACTGTGCTACTTTACCTAGTTAGTAAAGCTTCAGTGTGAGCTTGTTTGTACGCTTTTGTAGGTAGGTAATTTATGATGCGCTATGGACGGAGAAATAATAAAACGTGAACAACTACCTAGGGGATACTTACTCGTGGTACTTATCCATTTTTAAATTTTAACACTGGAATCTCAAATCAGATTTATCAAATTAATCATAATGATGTCAAGGTCTTACCAGGTGTGCAAATTAATAATGATATTGCCATTTGAGATGGAAGTCAAGGCCGACTGCTCGATTGAGTACTCTTAGTGCAATCAATTAAAATTGAAGGTTGGCGAAAATATAATCGACATTATGGTTTTAATAACTTTTATAAACGTCGACATCATTTCAAGGAGTTTGGGCGTAAGCGATGTTAATTACTTACGTTTACGAATTATTGTAGCTCTCCCTAACGTTTTGTGGGGCGCATCTTGATTATGTTATTATAAGCGCTTACGCGTCCAAGCTTACAATCGATCAACATCCGACGGCCTAAAATAGATGCTACTGAAGGTTAACAACTAAATTAACTACTAAATGCGTAATGACTTTAGGTAGATCATGTTCCAGACAGACAGTTCGCGTACATACTTCTATCTATGAGTATTACAATCGATTTATTGGAAAACAACGAACCACTTGTAATTTTTACAAGTAAAGTTGTAGAGAAAAAGAGAGAGTAGGTACATACCATGAGTTCCTGTCGTGTTCTGCGCCCGATCTAATATAGGTAAAGGCAGACCCTGGCTGGATGCTGTTTTTAAAAAATAAATGGACTTTGGAATGGAAACAGAGTTCCTTTTTTGCGACTGAATGGGTCATGTTTCTGAAGTTGATACTGAAATATGACCTAATGACGTTGATGATTGAAGGTCCTTATTATTTAGTAGGGATAGTGTAGCATATGCGAAAATAAATTTGGTTTCTTTGCTCATGTGATTGTAGCGCCTAGAGTGGGTGCATGTAGGCATAGAAAAAGTAACAGAACTAGTTCAACAACTTTCCGGGCTTATTGACATAATTATTATTTAAATGTTTACATCGTGTTCTCTCAATACCTTCCTCAGGAGGTGGACGAGGAGAACGAGGAGGCTTGCCCGGAGGCGGCGGCGGCGGCGGCGGCGGAGGAGCGGCGGCGGCGGCCCGACGTGCTGGACGAGCGCCTGGCGCGCCAGTTCGCCGAGTTCCGGCGCCGCCGCCCGCGCGCCGCCGCGCTGCGCGAGCGCGAGCCCGACGACGCGCCCGCGCCCGCGCCCGCCTCCGCCTCCGCGCCTGACGTGTCCCGCGCCGCACCCGCCACCTGAGAGCGGAGCGCGAGCTTGTTCCCATGGACAATTGTTGCTTGTACTCGAAGACGTCACACGCCCGATATTGATGGGAGGAAACTCCTTATTCAATTTGCAAACTGCATAGAAATTAGATAAAAGGTCTGCAAACGTGTTCTGCCGTCCAAGACAAGACTTAAATTTATATTACCTAAAATCTCCTGGATGACGTGTGTGTCGCTATCTTGTAGGTCACTATCCAAAGTTTGTTTGCTAATAGGGTAAGCCAGGCAATAATCACAGACTGAACTAAAATTAATTCAAGATGATACCTAGTTACCTACTCGCCTTTTGCTAGGTGTAAAGCTGCTTGGAGTGTACAGCTGAACACCAAAGACGGCACCTTATTGGGATTACAAACATAATATACTATGTATGTAGGTATTTACTTACTTAAAAAATTATGTGGAATGTTAATAATATTGGTGCATCTAAATTCTTTTATCGCCTGTTATTTAAAAAGTTGCTTTGCCTAGATAGGCTACAAAACACAGGGACTGACGAATTGTATTTTTTTTTAGTTTTAAGTGTAAATGTAGATTTAATTAATCTTGTAATCGTGTAGGAAACAATAACGTAGAGCGTTTGTTAACTGATTTATTTTACATTTAATGTGTTCCACGTGAAACTACTTGAAGTTGTAATGGTATTTGCGATTTGTTGTTGAAATTAAATAAGCGATTTCTTAAAAATCTTAATGATATCTACAAAGACTAACTAGATACTCATTGAAAGAGCCAATACTCACTGTCAGCGAGGAAATATAAGTGAAGACTAGGCTTAATAAAATCTTAGAGGATTTCAGTAAAACGTCCATCGTGTTCGACGACTTCATTTATTTATTAATGGCTTGTACAATAATTTAAATAACACTCTCAATCACTCGTCCTCGGACACATCAATAAATAGACATGGCTATGTACAACTAACTCTTAACATACTTACGGCTAACTATAAAATAGTTATAACAAACAATATATCTGACGTTTAACAATATATTCTATACATATTGTATACGGGGCGGGGCGTCGCACTACGTGTAACAGTTGTATACTACGAAGATCAATACAATACATCAGACGGCAGTTTCCAAGCTTATAATATAGGTATTATTCATAATGTACCTACTAATACTAATACTGCAAGTATAATATACTCGTACCTACCTACAGGTAAAAAATATTTGTAAATGCTTTATTCCTATTTATTATTACGAGGCATTAAGACTCCGTAAAAAATACTCTTGAGAACATGATCAATAAACTCTTTGTACTTCATAAAAAAACAAAGTAGAGAGTAGAGTTAAATATTTGAGTTTCAGACAGCTAATTTGATTTAGATGTTTCTGAGAAGGGTCTTGTTTTGGCACTTCGTAGTACGTACTAAGAAAATTATAATATTTAAGTCTCATAGTTGAGCATATCATTGTAGTAATTTAATTAAAATCACTGTTAATATTCTTATTATAGTTCCTATTGAGTGATTCTATGCCGTCGTACTTGACTGCTGGCAAAGGGTTATGCCCACTTAGTATGGGACCTTTGGCCTGAGGTGGACAGACATTACAGCATGTAATTTGTTATTTATTAAATAGTCTATACCAGTAAGAAACAGAATATAAATATCATTTTGTATCCAAGTCCTTAAAAAAATTTTTTTTGCTTAAGACTAGAAAGGTTAGAAGCAAATTAAACACCATTTTTTTATTATTATTATTTTAATGTGACTCATGGGTCAATAAAATATTGTCTAAGAACTAGGCAGGTGGAAATACATGTTCCTGATACCTTTCCCAGCTCAAAAACCACAAAATTGTCATAACATGAGCACAGCAACCTACTATTATTCGGCCAATATCAGGGCAAATGAATCCTCGTCCCATCATGTGTTTGTTGGGGCTCCACAGCATGTGTAGCAGCTCGATCAGCTCACTGCCACTTAAGGATGACATATTTGGTCAGATCCCCGCAGCTGAAACAAAGAAATTAATTATGGTATCATTCAAAATTCATTCTTTAAGATATTGAGATGTGATGTCAATTTTTATCTATCAGTAAGAAGTATTTGTATAGAAAAAAATATACACTTTGTTCAAATATATCAAGCCAATGTCTTTAATAAAATATAATGAAAATAATTATAAAAAAACTTACTTGACGAGGTGAAATCTGTTCCATTATTACATTATTTTCGAATATGTGATTCTCTTTCCGTGTTAATATGCAGTCTATAGAACGTATTTGTAACAAAGACAATCCACGTTAACTGTGACCAGTGCTAGTGGTTGCTTCTTCATTTGAAATATTATTTGTCCTTGATTGGTGCAGAGCCACACCGTGGCCACGGTCCAACATGAGTGACAACATACACTGCTGTTATCAATCTAAAAAAAAAGTTTTATTAGGATTATGGTAATCTACGGTAAAGGTAGTTGATCAAATACATTGTAAAAGGTATTCAACAAGTCCACACGCTCATTCAATAACTTACCAGCTGAGGAGTCATCCACTGACATTATAACCAACTGAACTTAATAAGCTCTAGGCTATGTCGCCTCCTCTGCATCATGTCAGCTATACAATTGATACATATCATAGGTTCCTCATGAGGTTGAGGAATTGCTAGTTGCATTATCCAAAATCGGGCTGGGGTTAACATTGGGGCTCGGGTCGGAGTCCATACGTAAGCCGTGGTCGGCGTTTAGGCAAGGTTCGATGTCCGAAAGTGAGCCATTGGTCATTGGTTGAGTGAGATTCGTAGTTCGAGAGTATGCCAGGGTCATCGGGAAGGGAAGCATCGAGGACCATGGTCAAAAAAATAAAGACGTCAAAAGGGAAACTTATACAACACTCTTCTGCTTTTATTTTGGCAAAGACTTGGTTTTGAGAACTAAACAACACTCACGATGAAAAATACAAAACAAAGCGAATGACAGATAACAGCTGTGACAATATTTTCAGTGTTGCCATGCTAATAATGTGGAGATGAATAAAAATAATCGATATAAAAATCGATTGTATTTTTGATGACTCGAAATAAGGTGTATAACAAGGTGTGTGTAAAATAAGGTTTCATTTAGTTATTTAAATATTTTTGGTAGTGTTATTAGAATATTAAAAAGGTTTTATAAATGTCATTTTAAATGAATACGTATTTAAAAAAATAATAATTGTCATAGTCAAACAACAATCGATATAAATCGATTCTTACCGATAAGATTCATTTTGGCAACACTGAAATGAGTGTTAAAGACAGGAAGTTGTAATTATCACATAAAGTACTATTTAAATTGGATTTTTATAAAGGCAAATTGATACAAAGTTACACTAAGTGAATACTTTAAAAATTAATTAAAAAATTTTGGCAAATTCATATTTTCATTAGCAGCTTGTCCACGCCAGGCCAGAAATGAACATTGTCCTTTAGTGAAAGTATTTGTTTCTAATTAGCTTACGTGACTAATTAATGGCACCAGCGAGACGACGTAGTGCAGGTCCCCACCCCTCCTCTCCTAAGTATCAATCATGTACATCATATAAAATTTATCTCTTTGTAGCAACGATCAAGATCCTTAAAGCTATTGTTATACTGGTAATCGAATACTGTGTTCTTTCGTAGTTATTCACAGATAAAGCATATTATTCAGCAGCATGGACAAATGTAGTTTATAAATAACAACAATACAATTTAATCTTTGTCAAAAATATACACTACATATCACCTATTGTAGACGTACACAGTACGGCCGGTACACACACTATGTTTAATATAGCGTAACGAGTGTAATCGTATTCTTAAACAGATCCTTGTCGTATAATTGTCTAAATAAATAGTTTATTTCGTTACAATATTTTATATTTTTATCCTTTTCTACTAAATAAACGTCTCGCGGACCGTTTAATACTGTACAAATTACATTTATCTTATTTATTTGTCAACTTCGTTTCCTACGTTCGCCGCCATTCTTCTCGAACAGTTCGGCGGTAGACGGCTCCGAGCGCGGCGCGCGGCGGATGACTACTGGACGGCTCCACGGGCGCTCGCACGCCGCGCACCGGCCGGGGAGGGAGGCTTCAGTCTTCGCGGGGCCCGGCGCCGGGCCGGGGCGCGGCCGGTCAGCGCGCGTCCGCCTCGTCCGGCGCCTGCTCCGGCTCCGCCGCCGACGGGATCGTCTGCAGGTGGCGCGGCGCCGGCAGCGCGGGCGCGCCCGGCGACAGCGGCGGCTCGTCCGCCGACACCGCCGGCTGGCGCGTCAGCCGCGGCCGCGCGCCCGCCGCCCCCGGCGGCGGCGGCGGCGGCGGCGAGCGCGTCGGCGGCCGGCAGCAGGCGGCGGCAGGCGCACGTGGCGCCGTGCTGGCCGCGCGACGAGCGCTCGTTGAGGCTGTTGGTGTTGGCGGGCGTCTGGCGGTTGCTGAAGTTGGACGAGTGCCGGCAGCGGCCGATGCCGCGCGTGACGCGCGACTCCTCGATGGCCTTGCAGACGAGCGCGCAGTCCTTCTTGAACTGCTTGGTCAGGATCGCGTACAGGAACGGGTTGCAGCACGAGTTGAGCGGCAGCACGAACACGGTGAACACCTTGGCCTCCTCGAGCGACACGAGCTGCGCGCCGAACGCGGCCGTGAGCGCGAAGAACGCGATCGGCGACCAGCACAGGAAGTCGGTGAACACGAGCAGCGCCATGCGCTTGGCGATGCGCGAGTCGTTGGAGTTCCAGGCCTGCGAGCCGCGGATGGCGCAGTACATCTTGAGGTAGCAGCCGAGCAGCACCAGGAAGGCCACGCCGTTGATGGCCAGCAGCGCCACCACGTAGCCGAGCGCCAGCGGCGTGCCGGTCTCGAAGGGCAGGCACACGGCGAACTTGCGGTAGTCGGACACGCCCAGCAGCGGCAGCGCGGCGGCCACCAGCGAGAAGGCCCAGCCCACGGCCATGACGGCGGCGGCGTGGCGCAGCGACAGGCGCTTGTTGAGGTGCATGGCGTGCGTGATGGCGTAGTTGCGCTCCAGCGTGATGACGGCCAGCGTGTACACCGACAGCTCGCTGGACAGCACGCCCAGGAAGCCGGCCAGCCGGCAGCCGCCCGACATCTGCCACGCGATGGCGTGCGCGCGGAACTCGCCCAGCGTGCCCGCGTCCACCACCGCCAGGAACCCTGCGAACGCAACGACGGGAGTGAGTCCGAGTCGTCAGGGAGCGGGTACCCGAGAGGCTCGACGAGGCGGCGCACCGAGGTAGACGCCCATGAAGAAGTCGGCGGCGGCGAGGTTGGTGACGAGGAAGCGCGGCACGTCGACGCGGCTGCGCGCGCACAGCAGCACGAACACCACGGTGCCGTTGCCCAGCAGCGCCAGCAGGAACACGGCCCACACGCCGCAGCGCAGCGTCCACCAGTCGAACAGGTCCACGCACGGCAGGAAGGGGCCTGGCCACACAGTGATTGTATTATTTACGAGGATGTAGCGAGCATGATTTTCAATTTATTTTTTAACATAACCTCAATCCGATTATAACCTCACTGCTTGAACGGACTTATTATTCTCCGTTAACTAACTAGGTGAGTTACCGTTAATGTAGTGCCTAATCTTTGCCTCATTAACGGACTAGTGGAGTTTCCGGAATAGTAGGTAAGTAATTGTATTAAGCTGCCTTAGACGTACAAGATTTATTACGATTGTTATAATGGACACCTGTTGAAGTGGAGCTACGAAAAGTTTCCTTTCGTAAACTCATCAATCTCGATCTACTTCGGAACTAATTTCAGTGCGTGCTCAGTGTAAAACACATCCATTTTTTGTAAAAAAAATACAGTGAATAATGAATAGTGGATACTGACCAGGCAGCGGCAGGCAGTGCACGCGGCGCGGCGCGTCGAGGCGCGCGTCGGCCGGGCCCGCGCCGCCCGCGCCCCAGCCCGCCAGCGCCGAGCTCGCCCCCGACGCGTTCACTGCGAGCAGGAACATCACGATATAAGGGTTAACATTAACCATCTTGAGTGATTACACTCAGCTACAGCAGTGCATCATCCAAAAACTTTAAGGATACACAATATCATAAATGTAGAAGTGTTGCGTTTCAGTACATGAATTTCGAAATCGTTTCGACTGTATGTTGCAGATTAAAAACATTGTCCTTTTATTCAGTACCTAGTTAGCTGCCAAATAACTAGGTTACTTGAAATAATTAACTTAACATTAGGTACTTCTTAGTAAGTAATTATATCATTAATTTTCATTCATCAAAGTTTTATACACCTTCCTTCTCGTTCTCCAAGCACAATATTAACCGATTCATAGTTCGAAGTTGACGTTCGAACTTGGAAAGTGTAAGTTGATCTAACAAAGATTAGGGCCCAGGTGTTCGCAGATTGTTGTTGTTTCGAAACTTCATCAGGACTACGACTTCTTCGTAAACTCAGGGGACATAGCTTCACTATCAATTTGCTAAAAATATCAGGTATAGTTTTTAGAGATGATTTACTTTTCGTCGTAGTTGTCGTAGCGTAGCCTCCACAACTACTACTGGATGGAGCAGCTACTCTCTCTCCAGACAGTGCTACGAAAGTCCCGTAGTTAGAAAGAAATTATCCATAAATCTATGTTTGCTACGGTCCGTAGCACATTGGGGTAGTCCGTAGCCTACGGACTACCCCAATGTGCTACGAATTTTCGATATTTGCTACGAGATAGATTGCTAGGAGTACCGGTCAGTGACTACGAACTTTTCCAATGCTGCATTATAAAACTATGAGTGCTTATAAAACCATAAAATAAAGTTATGAGTAGTTTGAGGTAAAATTGTTGAGTATTTACAAACTCTGATTATTATGTAGCTCGTAATGTTTGTGAACATTTCTTTGGCGAAATATACTCACACAGATGCGGCCAGATGTCGGTGAGGTTGGCCCAGGCGGCGGGGTCGAGGCTCTGCGGCGGCAGCAGCACCAGGTCGCTCAGGCCCTCCTCCTCCGCGCCCTCCGCCGCCTCCTCCATCAGCGGCATGAACTCGCAGCAGTGGTACGCGTACGAGAGCACCAGCGTCTACGGAAAATATTCATAACTTACTTACTACTAATAAAGTTACCTTTGGTTATAAAAACTTTAATTAGTCTTTTCCTTTGGCAGCCGTCTTGCGGCTCCAAGCTAAAAATATTTTTTCTCTCTGTTATACCTATCTCATAGATCGTAGTCTCCTGTGCTATAATTATTTTTCTGCACAATGTCGGCGTTAAACGCGATATGTAATTTTGATTTCGCCAAACGTACGCAAGGTTCTGGAATGGACCTACCGGGAATCGCAGCGTGTGACGTCCACCCACAAGGTGGACCGACGACATCGTAAAGGTAGCAGGGAAGCGCTGGACGCAAGCTGCTACCAATAGATCAACATGGAAAGCATTGGGGGAGGCCTATGTTCAGCAGTGGACGTCCTATGGTTGAAATGATGATGATGAAACATCCGGCAAATGCTACGAAACAAAATAGCTCTTTTATTAAAAGGACTGTAAAGCTGACTGTAATAAAGAACTTGATCGTTATAATAAATAAATATTTTTAGCCCACGTTTTTTCATTTCGATAATGTAGTAACAACGATAAAAAGTGATTGAAAGTTTAAGATAGGTAGCAATTTCTCAGTGGATAGAATATAAAGGCTATTAATTCTGGAGCCCTGCTTGATTAATGGCAATCGTTTCACAACGCTCGAGTGATCCCTATTTTTTTATCTCTATTTTTTCTTTCCCTGAACCTTCTTAAAACTGAGATGTCGTGCTACTAAGTACCTATAGATTTTGAAAATTATACAATATTTTCTGCCCATTTTTTCAGCATCAACCTTAATGAAAGTAGAGCATGTTATGCAATTGGGAAGTGTAAAACACCTTGAGGTGCAGCAGGGAACACGTCGCTAGTGCAGCTCCGCTCAGTACCTGTATCCGCGGCAGCAGCTCGGGCGGGTGGAAGCGGCGCAGCTGCGGGTTGTTGTGCGCCTTGAGGAGCAGCAGGCGCTGCAGCCCGCTGGCCGGCAGCCACGGGAACACGTCGCTAGTGCAGCTCCGCTCAGTACCTGTATCCGCGGCAGCAGCTCGGGCGGGTGGAAGCGGCGCAGGTGCGGGTTGTTGTGCGCCTTGAGGTGCAGCAGGCGCTGCAGCCCGCTGGCCGGCAGCCACGGGAACACGTTGTTGCCCACGTTCCTGGTGCAAGTAATGCCGGCCGTATAATTTCAATTAATTATAACATTAAGCTAGGGCCATTATTGCAGCTTGAGCAGGTTGCAAGTTTTTTAGGAGATAAATAAATTAAATTTGCATTTAGGTATTACAACAAAGAGTAGATATAAAGTTCTGGACAATAGCTTTATTTCATACGTATTACTTACAGGTCTTCTAACTTAGATATTGGCACGAAGGTTTCCATGTCTATGTGTTCTATCTGATTCTCTTCGAGATTTCTGAAACAAATCAAGCACTATTGTATCTTGATCACGTGCGACTTTTATAAAGAATAATCCGAGTAACGTTGAGTGTGTAGTATAAGATAAAAGGTTTTTCAGATATCACTCTTATTCTGTATCCCACTCAGTGGAACTACGAGTAAAACTTATTACGTAACGTCCCGGCGGCGGACACTGCCCGCCCCTCTCGCGACATTCATGAAGTTTTTCCAATTAACTGGCTCGGGCTCTCCCTTTGCATGTCTAATTGCGAATTGTTCGGCGCTTAGGGAAGCGGATGGCTTTTTAATAACGCACCGAACTGCCGAATGATAAAGTTTTCCGAGTCCGAAATTTCAATATCTTGTAGGCCAGCGGAGGATCTTCCGAATTACCATCCGTAACAACGTTGAATTTAAATGGCCTCTTATAATTCCAATTTTAAGCAAAGCGGTATCTGTATTAATATAAATTTTATTGGAAAATTTACATTTCGTTACGATCGCTTCAGGCTTCATTACGTGTGTAGAGTTGTAATTTGCATCGGCAGAGTGTTGACATTATAATTTGGCGTCGATTGTTATCAAAGTAAACAACGGGAACAGGAGCTTTGTAGCGGATTACATAACGTGGAAATAGTAACACTCGTGCCCCATTAGGGGATACTGAATAAGCTATTGTAAATACGGATCGCAATCAAGAGATACGGAGCGATAAACTGTTGCATAAATTGACTTTGCCATTCCGCCTGGCTGTGTTAAATACCTACATAATTATGTTCAAACTCATAAAACCTTTACAAATTATATTATGGTAGCAATAGCTTCATAAAGGGTTTGAATCATGTCGCTACCGGAGCGTTGAGTAGCTTCGGTGAAACGAACTAACTGTATTATGTAGAGGGCAGAGTATCGATAAAACCCACTTTGAGTTACTGCTGATGACTATAGTATTCTTGTCTATTTGCACTTTCTTTCTATCATATTTGTCAGTCGCAATAGCGAACGGGTTTAACGCTGAAAACCAGTTTCAGGACATCATTATTACAAAGTCCCGGATAGAAATGAGGCGAGCTTCTGAAACATTTTTCATTGTTTAGTTTTTTTCCATTTGTAAAGTAGTTAAAATCAATGTACAGTCGCGGAATAAAAAGGTTCGTCACCTTAGTGTCGGTTTTCGCTAGGTACTGTAAGAGTCAAACCTGCCAACATAACCGTGCAAGAAACAGTGCTGCTAACATTTAAATAAATATGACGTTTGCTAACGAATAAAGTTTTGCTTGTTTATTTTTCTATCCCATCAGTGCAATAATGTTACAAAATGTAGTTTTTTTTATTTAATAGATAATGGCAGGTTGAACCAACAAGAAGGTTTTAGTTTATCAATCATAATAATCTTCTTGACAAGTTAAATCGTCAAACAACTTGATCTGAATAATTTTGAACTTTACTGACAAACAGTTAAAGATTATTTTCTCTAACTCGAGATTATTCTGTAACATAGTTTCAAAAGGTAATAATAATATGCGCTCGCGATTCGTTGAAGGAATCAATTTGAAAACTGACGAACCTTTTCATTCCGTGACTGTACATAATATAATGTATGTGTCAACGTGAAATTGTGAACTATGTCAGTTTATAATATAACGCGTTAGATTTTATTGTAATTTAACTACGTCAGATTATAATCTGACGGAATTCACAATTTAACGGTGACATATGTATCACTCACAGCACTTGCAGACGCGGCGTGTGCACGAAGGCGTCGGCGGGCAGGCGGCGCAGGCGGTTGCGCGCCAGCAGCAGGTCGTGCAGGCGCGCCAGCCCGCGCAGCGCGCCCGCGCCCAGCGACGCGATGTTGTTGTCCGACAGCTCGCTGCAACACACGACAGTCACCCAGTGCCACTTCTTCTTCTTCGTCGCTACAATCTTGCCAGAGTGGTCGTGGTCGTCACACCCGCTCCAGTAGCAAGCCTCACAATCCATCGCCATTCCTCCCGCACTGCAGCCGTTCGAGTGCCACACCGACACCAAAAGGCTGCATCAAGCTCTCTATCCCCAAAGCTTATGTTTCATAATCTACGATGACATTATTAATTAAAGGCTCAATCAGCAATTAATATTATAATTTTATTATATGTTTTCTTTCAAATCTAATCCTTGTAACAAGGTTGCCATTGCTGAATTCGAAAGCAATAAAATATTATGGCAATGAAAGATTTTATTACCCGAGATGCGAAAAATCTTAAGAGCTATAAAATTTAAATCAACCGCTTTATCATCACAATAAAACGCTTGAAATGGATCAAAAAATCACTTAATAAAACCGAGACGTAAAAACTATTCTGTGGGTTTATTAAGTTAAAATGAGGAATTCTAATGAATAAAGTAAAATTCTTACAGCACGCGCAGCTCGGCGCACTCGTGCAGCTCGGGCACGCTCTCCAGCTGGTTCGACTTCACGTCCCTGCAACATGAAGCTCACACTCACATAAAGTTCCAAGAGTACAGGGGCCGGCGGACGACCGGATTAGCCGTCCTCTCTACATAGGGAACTGAAGCTGAAAACTATTAATTGCTGAGATATATTTGTTAAAGGTCTGTTTTATTCATTATTATCAATATAAATGTATAAGCATAGCTGGGCACCGTTAATCAAATAGTTAACTTCGTTAATCGTTAAACCGTTAATAAAAAAATTAACTTCGTTAAACGTTAAAACGTTACATTTCGTAATATTTAACGGAAGTTAACGTTAATCGTTAATCCGTTAACACATTTTCATGATAATAAAACGAAATAAATAATTAAGCAAGGTTCTAATAATTTCGAAAGCTTGTATCGCGCATGGAATTTATTCCTCTTTTTATGTTTGCGCTACAAGCTTTCGAAATTATTTGAACCATGCATAATGTACAATTATTTTTTTCGTTTTAGCACAGGTTTTAGTACAACTGCATTTCAAAATAAAAGCTTGTTTTTAAAAAAGTTTTTTAATTATTATAATTTTATTTTACACTTTTTAGTAGTATCTAAATCTCAGAGCCTTGGTTCAATTACAATACAATTTAGCACTAAAATGCTCGAAAAGACAAATCCAGCAAACCCAAACTCGATAAGTTTCCACCGTTTCGTTTAGGAATTCCTATGGCCACCTCCTCACTCCATCATCAGGACCCTGGACATCATCTAGTACTAAAGTGCTCGAAAAGACAAATCCAACGAACCCAAATTGGATGCGATGCTGCCGTTTCATTTAAAAGTTCCTATGGCCACCTCATGACTCCATCATCAGACCAGCTCAATGGTACCATAACATTGCTTTGTCTTCGTACTTACATAAGTATACCAAATTTCAGCTCAATCGGTTCAGGAAAACTGGTCTTAAATTCAGTTGCAAGAGTTGTTGTCTCACACATACTAACAAAGTGTCGTTAGTGATCTGTGTGCCTACCATGAGTTTACGTTCAGTGGGTCTAGACAAAGTGCAATTTATTATCGCAAACCAGTCGAAAAGTGGTCGAAAAGCCCCTTTTTGTATGGAGTTTTGACGGATTCTATTTTCGATTCGATCAAAAAGTGCGATTTGTCTAGGAGGTCAGGTGTGCTCGCTAGCGACTCTAGCGAGTACGTCAAAAATGTCTATGAAGATTATGTTTCTTGAAAGTAGCCGCTAGGGGCGCTGCACAATATGTCATACAATAGTGCTGATAACCAAATTTCAATTAATAATAATTACGGACAAAAAATAATATATGTCCGTCAGACAGATAATAATTAGAAAATATTCGACTGATATTTTTTATTTTCTTTCATAATTAAATAATAACAGTGCTACATCGAGTTGAAATGGCGCGATACGTCATGCTTGAGTAGAATTTTTACTCAAAAGTGACGTCACGCGACATTTCAACTCAATATAATAAATACTGTAATTATTCGATTTTGGAAAAATTAAAAATATGAGTCTAATATTTTCTAATTATCTGTCTGAGGGACTAAATAGAATTTCGATTCCATTACCCAGTCATCATCCCTATTAATGTCATTTTCTTACGCAGTCGCTAGCGAGCACGCCTAACGTAAACTCATGGTAAGCACACTGGTTACAAAAACTGTTGTTTTGGCTTCTGGAAGTTCTGGAACCTCGAGCTTACTTGTCAGAACGCGTTTTTCTAACGTTTTTCAGCGTGCCTGCTGTATCTTTTTGGTAAATAGTAGGTACTGGATTAACGATTAACGGACTTAGGATAATTTAACGGAAGTTAACGAGTCCGTTAACATTTTTCAAAGTTAACTTAAAAGTTAATCCGTTAATAGAAATGTTAACTTCGTTAATTAACGATTAACGGATTAACGAGTTAACGCCCAGCTATGTGTATAAGATGGGATAAAGTAACATGATAAAATCTCTGTAACAAGTGACCAATTGTCTGGCTTACCCTAAGGAATGGTACGACAATTGAATACCGATCGGCCGTATCTAAGGTCGCGAGTTACGACCGGCCGCGCGCTCGCAGCGCGCCGCAATCGCGCCATCTGCGTCTACCCACCGTCCGCTATTTGTATTTGTCCGACCCGAACCCAACGGAATGAAATGAATTCTACTTATTTGCATTTATATTTATTTAAGTATGTCGACACGACGCACGGAACGCTTATCTACACTGGCATCCAATTGCGATAGTTTCAGTGAGAAGGGTGTAGCATAATAAGTGATATTGTTTCGGACTACATTGTGTATGTTATATTATAGCTATGGTGTACGGTTCTTAGCCACAAAACAAATGATACATCATCAGTTTCAGAAAAGACAGAACTGTAACTTATTCTGTAAACAACACCGTTACATTTCGCCGTTTTGTCGTAAAAACAAAAGAGACCCACAAACAATAACAGGATCGTGTTTTCTCGTTAGCAAATAGATCTTGTTCGGCTTCGGGTGAGGGCCCAAGATTTTCCACGGTAAGCTTGTGAGCGTAGGCGAGGCGGCGGCGGAATCCTGCAGCTCCGCTGGCGCCCGGGTTATGCAAAGCACGCGGCGCTGGCGGATTACCGCCCGTGTCGCGCGGTAATACCCCTCAGTGTGGATGTTTAGTTCACTCACACGACCTTGGTGTATAGGTACGTATACGTCCTTAAGGTTACTCACCTTGATAGCTAACGTACGAGTACAATCGCTCGATTCTATTTTCTATGAAAAGATAAGTTATTTTAGCAAGAGTATGATTGTATAATCATTTCGTTTTGTTGCGCCTTGCGGACTTGCGGCACAAATAACGACCACTCATCAACGGGATATAACCAATTTATGTTTAAAAACAATTTGTTTCTGTCAGTGCCATGTTCAATGATCAATGAAGGATAGGTCACCTTACTCGTTTAGTTTTTCGGATATTTTAAGTAAGTATCGAATAGTGGTACTGACAGCGTGCGCAGCTGCGGCGCCTCGGCGCACAGGCGCGGCGGCAGCGCGGCGAGGCGCGCCCGGTCCGCGCGCAGCGTGCGCAGGCGCGTGGTGCCGTTCAGCGACGGCAGCTCGCGCAGCCCGCGCGCCTCCGACAGGATGCTGTGGGGAGGGACCATTGGTTAGTGTATTGCGTGCACTATTTCTTATGAAAATCGTTCTCAGACCGCAGAGTAACAATAGTGACCTTATGAGATTCAATGGCAGCATGGAAGCAGAACGCGAAAGTCACCTAAGTTATGCATTAGTTTTAGACGCGGCGGCTGTCATCTTCGAAAGTATTCATACATGCATTGTGCAGTTGCCGCTGCGGTCCGCATCTGCGGCCTCGCGAGCTGCGACACTGTGCTCTACAGTCGGCATTCCGCGCTCAATACCCACATTATGTAAGTAAGGGATGGAAACACACCAGCATACTTTTTAACCAAAAGTTATAAGTTACCTACTGCATTTACTGATATTTTAGGACGTCAAGTTAACTGTCTAACTTTTGGCATAAAAATTAAACGATGGTGTAGCTGCCTCTAAAAATATTATTTTATGAGTTCCAAAAGTTAAAACGAACTGATTTCAACTTTCAACTGTAAGAAAGAATCAAAGATTCATTCTTACATATCGGAGATCTCCATCTTTACTACTTTTACGTATAAACCTGTTAATAACTTCCTTTTGGATTTTATGGCTACGATAACAAGGATAAAGGCAAGAGAGTTTGTTCATGATTATCTGAAACAGAAGTTCTTCATTTTATTGAATTGATGTTTATGCTTTCTAAGACTTGACAAATGTAAAATTGACTATCAAAACAATACTATAGTAGTTTAGAATACACAATGTTAATTAAATACTTATTCAAGAATTATTTTATTTAAGTATATAAAATTTTAAACAGAAAATTATAAAATATTAAGCAGCAAAAAAACATTTGTTGTCAGGAGGAGTGCTTTCTAAATTGTGTTAATTGAGGACACATTTGCCGGTGATTCGGAAGCTCAGTTGGCATAAACCGCCGGATCTGTTGTTATTTATTTTCGGGTCAGCGCGAGCGACTTCCCTCGCCTCGGAAATGAGATTACTCCGGACGAAGTAATCTCGGCGGCTGTCCACCCGATCGTGTACAACTGTACATCTGTAGGTTCGAAGAGAGCCGATGGCGGCTGCGAGGGCCGTGAAGGGCGCGGAGGTCGCCGCGATCACTCGCGCGACCTTGGCCCTTTATTTGCGGACGAAAATAAGAGAGTTCGCGCAACACTGGCAATAACAAGGACGATGACTTTTGTTGACGAAACGAAAGCGGATGCTGCTGTCATTTGGTGCTGATGGAGTCTCTACTATTATGCAACTTACGTAAGCTCACACTCAATTATTTTGTATAGAATAAAAAGGTTCTTTGTAATAAAATTCTGCGCCAGTTTTCCGTACATCTAAACAGGTTCCGTATATGTAAAAGGCTCATTGGATTTACGAGTAAAATTTGTTGTTGACTAAATATTAGGCACGAATTATCGTAATTTTTCATATTAAAACAAATAGGCTAGGCTTGTTTGTATGGAAAATCTGATGAATAGTCACTCGATTTTAGCTGAAATTAGACTCTCCCATAAAATTTAACTTGATGTTCATCCCGAACCCTATAAGTAATTACGTGGAGTATGGGGCAAGTACTACACATTATTCTGTGGCGATATATCGACGTCTCGGCTCTCTGGCGCAATCGTCGTAATTTTTTTGCAAGGGAGATGAAACGTTCTAAAATTATAAATAAACGTTTTGGATTTATTATCATCTTCCATCCTTCTTTATTACCAACTAGCTTTCCACCCGCGGCTTCGCCCGCGTGGAATTTTGTCTGTCACAGAAAAACAATATCGCGCGCGTATTTGCTCACCGTTTAGACCTACCCTGGACCACAAAAAACATTTTAAAACCAAAATCAGCTCAATCGGCCCAGCCGTTCTCGAGTTTTAATCAGACTAACGAACAACAATTCATTTTTATTTATATAGATTAAGATGCTGAGTTCCATCTCAGAGCCATTACATATAAATCAATTTGCAGACTCTATCTAATTATACCGTTGTAATAGGCCACGTGGAACGGCGCGCTTGGAATAGTCGGTAGGTGCGTTTGTATTAGGCATGAAATAAATTTATTAATATTATAGATAATGATGAGAATTATAATATCGTATTAAAGTTGCCACAGTGACAAAAAAAGCTGATTCTATTCATAACAACTTGTTTCTCTTTATCATGTAGGTAATCATATTTTTTAAGTTCACATGTACGAGGGGCGCATAACAGATGTAATAACCCATCTTAAAAAGGTGGAGGAAAGATGCGAAAAATAATAATAATAAATCATTTATTTGCCAGAATACGGTTACAAATGGTTATAAAAAGAGAAGTTACCAACATATTCTAACGTACATACGATGTGCAAATAGCCTAGTGTATTAAAAATGCCGATAGAAAAGTATAAAAATTATATTTTTCTATTTAGTCTCCTTCTACTACAACGGACTTCTTACATTTGTGTAAAAGAGCTTTTAACCCACTGAAAAAAAATTCACAATCTTTGCCTTCGAAATGAGCCTTTAACGCCGCCTTCATTTCTTTGTCACTCAAAAATCTTCGTTCCTGGAGGTCTTTTTTCCAATTTGAGAATTTAGACAAAATAGCTAGGGATTCGGACTATACTGTGTGGTGGGTGATTAATTTCTTGAAATTCAGTTTTACCCGAGGCAAGCCCTGCAACATGCGCGGTGTGCGCGGGCGAATTGTCTTGCAATAACAGATTTCCTTTCGCCAGTTTGCCTCTTAATATTTCAACAACCACTTGACGCACTCTTATCAGCAGTACAGCATAATAATCCCCGTTTATTGTTGTTTTTTTAAATAGGTAGTCAATTAATAAAATTCCTCCACAATCCCAAAAAAAGTGGCTATGAGCTTGGGTGTCGATCGCTCCACTTTGAATTTCCGCGGCGGCGTGTTCCCTTTTGAATCCATTGCATTGACTCTTATTTTGACTCTAAATCGTACTGCCGGATCTATTATTATCAATAGTGACAATGTGAGAAAAAAAATTGTTAGGGTTATGGCCAAAGATGTCCTAAAACTCCTGTGAAGTTGTGACTCGACGCTGGTTGTCGAGCGGCGTGAGCATTTTTGGCACCCATCGCGTGCTCCCCTATTTCATGTACAAATGAGTATGAAAAATATCGCTGATACGTTCCTTGCTAATGCCTATGGCTTCAGCTATCTGTTACAGCTTAATTCGCTGATCTCTAAAGCAAGATTCTATAAATTTTCATTATTTTATTCGTTAATGGCGAAATCTGGCCGCCCTGACTTGCGGTCATCTTTTAGCGACTCTCTGCCATGCTTGAACTATCGGATACAATCTTTCAAGTTGGAAAATGAAGGCCCAGACTCCCCATAAACTGTAGACATCTCTTCAAATGTTACCGTCAGCGTTTTGTTTCCCTTTTTGTGGAATTTTATGACAACTGTGTACTTCAATTTCGTACATTGCGCGGATGACTGAGACATGATGATGTTTACGGATTAATTACTAAAAGCGTGATGACGCTAATGAAATGAAACTTGGTACATATACTAAGGAGGTTATTGGCAAATTAATGAAATTTAGTGCGAGTCAATAATAGTTGAATAATAACACTTGAAGATACTTAGGCTCAAAACTTTTCAGCCGCCCCTCGTATGTATTAATTCTTGCTGTTTGTTTTCTCAATAAAGAAAAAAATGAATAGATAATACGCGTATACCGAATACCAATTTGTATGTAATGTACAACATTACAGAACAGTAACAGATGTCGACTTAGGCTTCACAGTCCCAAAGGTCTATGTTCATGTAATTCGCTCCGTTACAGGCTACGAGCGCGTATCGGCATCCAAATCTCTCGAGTGGCGATTGCTCCCAAAGGGTGCCGCCGCGACGAAGCCGAAAGCTTTCAATGTAGAGTCACCACCGCCCGTGACGTCAGACATCTGAGTACCGACATGCAAAACTGTGTACTTACTGTGACCGGATGATTCAGCACGTGTTTTATTATCTCTCTACGACTGCTGGTTCTTATAAAGACGTGTAAATTCTTGTATTTGATTGCCGTGTAATTTTGTATCATCTTTTTGGGAACATGTTCTTTGGCACACTTTTATTGAATGTTAATTTAACTACTAAGCTCTTGTTTTTAAACAGTACCTCTTGATCCTTTTACCAGTGCCTTTGTACGTAAAAGACGGCCCTAATTGGTTTAAAGACAATTTTGATTCTTCGTAGCTTATGGTCAGTTTTCATTACCCACAGGAAGGCGACCTAGAAAACATGGCTTTCGGTGACGCGTGTTTCTCAGTGCCATTGTGCCGGATTAGTTGGTCCACGCGTTGACCTCCCTCGTCTACGCTCGCGCCGTGTCGCGCTCGTGGGCCGGCGAATGAATGGGCTCGTAAGTTCGGCGACGAGGCGAGGTCGCGGCCGCCCGCTCCGGACGCCCGGCGCTGCGACTGGATCCACGGCTCACAACAATCATGCCTTAATAGGCAACGCAGATTGATGACTTGCCAAAAATAGAATACCTGTGTCGCATCACCATTTCTTTCCATCGTATGGGTTGTTGTAAACACAACAGTTTAACAAGATGTCGTTGTAGACTTTGCTTCTACAAGCTTACTTGAGCTTTAAGCTCTCAAAAAAGAGCCAATTTGAACATGTGAAACGTATTGTTCCTATAATATTCATAAACTTGCCTCATGACAAAGACAAGGAAAGTAGGTAGAAGTATAGCTTGTCACAAAATTTGAATAAGCCCACCGGCCAGATGTGCAGTCATGGCGAAACGCACGCGACGGCGGCCTGACGCGCCGCGACGGGAGCGTCCGGCCGCGGCCACCGCTCGCTCGCAGCCCTCGGGCGGTCTTACCATACTCATAAACTTTATAGTGTATTTAACTTTTTGCGAGGTTTATCACCGCTATAACTACTAGTGACCGGTTTTGCGTAATAGTATTTTTTTACCATGATTTTTTTGTCGAGCGGCTATTCTGGTTCAATGAACACCATTCATATTTACTATTTTTTTATATTCGTTGAAGTTATTGACTTAGATGTTGCTCATTTAGTTTGAAATACTCGTAGATGATATAAGTAATGAAGTTTATTGACGTGTGACGTTAGGCTCGCTCGTAGAGTACACCGGCTCGCAGAGCTTTTGATTGGAAAGATGCAACGGTAAAATGCGGAGTCAATGTTTTATGGTAAAGCTAAAAAGTCAATATAATAATATTGCAAAAGTGAGGATTTGAGGTACGAGCGGTACTCACAGCACGGAGAGGTGCGGCAGGCGCTGCAGCGCGAGCGCGTGCAGGCGCGACAGCGGGTTGGCGCGCAGCTCCAGCCGCGCCAGGCGCCGGCAGCCCGCCAGCGCGCCCGCCGCCACCACCTCCACGCGGTTGCTCGCCAGCGACCTGTCACAACATGCTTCATGGGGTCTGCAGGCAAGTGATAGCCCGTTCACCGCTTGCGACTGCGGCTGAGCGGCGCTGCTGGCGGAGCGGTTTGCTCTAGGCTCCAAATAGCGAGGGATGCCTAATACAGTATGCTATCTAATATAACAAACACAGCTTCCTACGTTTCAGCCAAATGATGTGTGACATATTATAATTTACACTTATAAATATTCATCACAGAGATAGAGGACCAAAAGGATCGCTTCATGAACATGGTATACGTATATTTTAAAACAAACATATAATGGTAGTGTATTTCTGTGAAATAAATGAATTGAATTGATACAGAGGTACATAATTGGATTCCACCTCGGTATTTTGTTCACGAATCTCTCGTCGGCGTGGAACGTGATAAATATCTTGGGCTTAATCTAAATAAACAAAAATAAATTATAATCTCGTTTCGAGAATCCAAAATATTTTTTGCACGCAATTCGGAGCCGAAACTTCAACATTTCCCTATTTAAGGTTAACATTGAGCGGCACTCACAGGTCTTCGAGCAGCGGCAGCAGCTGCACGGCCGGCGGCACCTCGGTCAGCAGGTTCTCTTCCAGGCGTCTGCGACAAACACACAAATTATGGCAACTTTAAAATTATGTTCACTTTAATGGGTACTTATAATGCGAAAGCTAACTACCTAGTACTCATTATCGCACTCGACAGTTAAAATTATACGACTGGCTATTATTTCTTTATCTAACAATGATAAAGGACAAAACCCAAAAAGACCATTTCAATGAACGATAATGTGGCAAAGTAGCCGAATAACGGTGGTATTTGCATAGAATTTGAACGTGTGGCGAAAACTGATTGATAAAGTGATATAAGCCGCCTAACTGTACATATTAGATGTAGCACGTTTTCGTCAGAGTGAAGCCGTTACTCCAATTTATAGCCTCCCGCATCGACAAGGCTAGGCGTCGACAATGCGTCGGGTTCGCACCGCAGTTCGCACGTAACAAATCGCAAGTGATCGCGGCCGCGTCGCGCGTCGCTGCGACCGGCGCTTGACGACGGGCAATTTGTTCGCCGCAGATAAGTGCCATCGAGGGACACGTTGATGGGTGCTTGCTACCTTTAGGGCTGGGGGAGTAGTGAATAACTATCAACGGACTGAGAATTCCTTACCTTCCTGTCTGTAAAACTATTACTTAAGACTCAGACTCAAAAGCCTATTTTTTGGGAACTTTTAAACATCAGGAGAAATTATAAAAAAGTAAACAATCTATAGCGGCCTTGGGATCTTGATTCATAGCGTTATAATTAACGTGGTCGTAAGGACCAGAGTGTCTATTAGGTAGGTATTCCGTGGTACAGTTATTAATTTTGAGCCATTTAAGCTTTTAAAGAAAACAAATACAATGTAAATAATCTTTGACTCGACGTTTTGTTTGATTTAGCTACAAGCTTAGTGAGTATATCATGGCACCTAACTAAGACGCCAACCCTACGGAGGATGAGCCTTCACCCGCGCCCGCAGTGATCACCCGCCAGATTTATGGCCGCTATCCGCCGCCGCCACGCGCCGCGATTGTTCCCGAACAGTGTGCCGCCCGCTAATGTTATTATGATCTACGACTACTTATGATCAACTCAAGTTGTTAGGAAGTGCGCAAAGAAATTTTCCCACATAACAGGCATTAATGTGAAACTAACGTTTAGGTATCATTCCAATTTAAACTAAGTGAATACTTACCACATTATAAGAAGTTTAATCTTATCTTCCTTTTAAGCCGTGGCTTTGCGTATATTTATATCGTTACTAAAGTAAATCGCATTTCATACATGTTTTACGTCGTAAAAAGTGAAGAAACGATAATCGTGAGCCGATAATTTTCTTGTCGCTTTTATAAATTCAGCGCGCGTGTGCTTTAAAAGCTTTCACATTTACCGTACATAATAAAATTAGCCAAGAATCTTGCTGACTGATTTAAGTATTTGAATTTGCGATGGCTTAATAAAAATATATCACTGTGTAGACATTTGTATTAATGTTCGCTTTATATTTTAAAAACAATTTTAATAAACTATATTGGGTACCTATATAAAAAGTGTAACTGACTGAAATACGTATTATGAAGGTAGGTGATTCTTATCCTTACGAGTAAAATGAATGGAAGTATCTAATCCCCAAGCAGATGGTGGCAATTTTCGTATATGCAGCTATCAGGTTTAATAATAACGCGATAAGCGTCGACAGTGTGATACCGCAGGAGTTCTGCAGCCCACGCGAGAGCTGGACGCGGCGGACGGACGGCAGTTGATGAGCACACGTGCGTGATACGTGTGACACTCTGTAGTAAGGTACTAATATGGAGCCTAAGTTATTAGCTTACGCTATTGTTGGTATGAGTTTAATATTATGATCTACATAATAAATGTTCTTCTTCAAGTACTTCTTCTACATAGTATAATAATTTAAATCATATTTATGACCATGTTATAATCTCATTAGAATTTATAAACAAGTAAAACAGCAGCAGTCTTAATGTTTTTATTAATCGATAAGTCAGTAAACCTACTAATTGTCCGGGCGTGGCACCGTGCGGCTGATCTGTGGCTGCGCCGGCGGCCGCGACGGAGACTAATAGCGCCACTTCCCTCTTATCGACGACTTCGAGGTTCCGTACCGCCTAAACGTTCTAGTTTAATTCCCTTTTAGTGAAATGACGGGCGTTTATCAGTTTTATTAATTTGTTTGTAAACAGGCAGCGATAGCGGAGCGTGGATGATTAGTGGCGCTCGCGCGGCGCTAACTAATAGGCCCACTTTTTGGCCGTTAAGGCTTCGCATAAGTAAGTACAGTCATGAATAAGCACATTTCTCAAAGCTTCAGAGCTCACTTATATTAAATGACATTGGTAGTCTCGATTAATGACTCCTTGAGCGGTGATCGTAGTGTAGTAACAAACGCGAGTGTGAATGGGACGTCGTTCTTTAGCCCGATAGACTAATATAAGTGGCTTTATAAGTCAGAGGACAATTGAGATGATGAGAGAACCTATACAAAGTTAAGTACCTACTCTATGGAGAGAATTGGTTGGGACGGGACGCCTAATGGGCAAACCTAGTTTTTAGCTCAGGGAGGGGACAGTTTGATCCGGGGGGGAACGTGCAAATCGAATATGTTGTGAGTGGAAATGCAAACTTAAAACCATAGTAAATATAAAAAAATGTAATTAATAACTTACGTAGGTAGGTAACTTGTGTTACCAACTGTACCTACTTATAATTTCATTCTCAAAACTTTTATCCATTAACCTTTTTGTCAGGCATCCCTTCACAGTGAATAATTTGTAAATAAACGAGGAGATAATGGCACCGCTGTGATTTGTTTGAGCCGCGCCTGATCACCGCCTCATTAACATAATCGATAATTTTAAGCAATTACGTAATATTTTAGCTGTAGGTTGACTTGAGAATCAAGAAGGGGCAGAAACGTAGTATTTTAAAGTCATAGGTTCCAGGATTTCATTATTTTTTAAATTTCAAATGGCTCGAGCTTTGCATTGATGAGAAGTCTGTAATGATCTAATCTAACACGAATCTGATAATGTTTTGTTGTTAAAGATTATCACATAGCTATTATTTAGAAGTCAACTTCCCCTTGTGGAAATGAAACAAAACAAATTGGGCATTAGGTAATATTATATACGTTATTTCACGGTTACCGATTTGCATATACATAATAGTATTGATAACGTATTACAGTTAATGGTTAAATAGTTGTTTTTGAAGAGTTTTGTCGAAAGGATTTTTTTTACAAAGAGCGCCAGTTCAAAGTCTCGCAGAATTCATCTTACTTTATTGACAAAGTTAGCGCTGCTAACTTTCGTTATCGTAGAATTATGCTGTAGGTAGGCTCAAGTCTGACTGTCTATCGTACATTGCTTTAAATTATGATTTGATTAAGTTGTATGTATGGCGTATAAGTATAAATATGTAAAGTACCTACGTAGGATATTAATCCTTCAAGCTCCGCGAATCTAGACACAATAGATAATCAATTATTATGACATTAATTAATGCCGTCTGGGACTCAATCGGTTAAAAGCCAACCTAATATTCCGGTAAGCAATCCTACTAGGTTCGGTTAGGTCGTATCAAACAAATCTATCAGCTAAATACGTTTTCACAGACTACACGATGGATGAGGAAACATGTGTGCAACACGACACTTGTGCGAGCGGTCGTATGTCAAGTCGCGCGCTCGTTAGCCGCTAACTGGCCGACCAGCGCAAAAGCAATTAACTGCTCACCGGGTTTATGTGCCCTGGCTCTGAGGGCCTGAACACTCCACTGCATCCGTTTGCATGGGCGGACGCATGCGACAACGAGCATGTGATGCTGAATAAATGGTTACCAACCTCTTGTTTAAAACATATTAATGTTTATGATGCCGATCTGTTGTTTTTTTAGATGTTATTATCTACTGAAAGTTTTGTGTAAGGTTTCTAGGTTAACTCTAAAAAATGTAGGATAAACACGGAAATCTCTTTTAAACATGAACTCGATTAGGCCCCATTATGCTGACAAAGGCGACTGAGTATCTTCTTCTCAAGTGGTGATAGGGAAAGCTATGGGCCTATGTACCAAATATAAACTAAGTATTTGATTTGATTGGCTCTGAGAAGTTGTAAACAAAATAACCATTAGGTATGAACGATTCCGGTAGGTACATAAACTTAATAATAAATCTCTAGCCCTATCACTATAACTATCACACGTAACTTTTATGACAAATTAAGTGAGCTATTCATAAATCATAATTGATTCACCGCTCGTGTCCGTACAACTTTTTCAATCAAGATATTAAGTTCTTGGGAAACTTGGAGTACCTATCAGATAGATTTGTTCCAATAAACGTTTATAAGTTATTGCGAACTTGTACCAAATAATTGATTGTTATTGACTTATTCGTTTGTATACCACAGTCGGAAAACTCGGAGATGGACACTTGAACGTTCACGAAGAACACACAACTAGATTAAACTAATGACGTCCACTACAAAATGTAGTGTACTAACTGCTGTAATGTAGTAGACAGTATTTAAACAGGAAGAGGTTTGGAAAGTAAGGAGGAGTCGAGTACTCACAGCACGCGGATGTTGGGCGCGTTGGCGAAGGCGCGGTCGTCAATGTGCGTGATGCGGTTCCTCTTCAGTATTCTGCAACAAACTTTGGCAGTTAGTATTTTCATTGAATAACATTAAATATGGAGACTGCGGACTTACTTAAAATAGATAGTCTTATCAAAAATGCAGTAGCTGCGTAATAAATATGTTTTTATTATAACATCATTAAAGTTAGATACCTTTTTTCATAGTTATTTTACGCATTTTTATTGAGGAAGCTCAATTTTATTTAACTATTTTGGAAAATAGGAGATTGTTTGTTTATTTACGAATAACTCTGCTTTAGCACACCATTCGTTTGATTAGCTCTTTAACTAATTGCGTCTGAATTAGGTCACCGTAGGTGAATTTGGTTTAGATACAAAGAATAAGATGTGCAATAAATAGGTCTTGAGGGCACTATATTTAGCCTTAGCGGTTCGATGGGCGCGATTCCGCCTCGCGCGACCACCTGTTTGCCATTTCCCTAGCATTCTTCGAGATCAAAGGCCGCATTCTTCGCAGGTACAAATTAATGGCGGCCTGTAAATCATCGCAGACGCTCCCAAAAATGTTAAACGAGCAAAGCTAACAAAGACTTTACTAGGAGCACCTAAAATTAATTCAATTGAAGCTGGTCCCTGTAAATAAAAAAAATGTCTTCTTCACGGACAACTTATTTATATTTTGTTGGTGGTGTTAACCTTTCGGTAGGTATAATACATTTCAGTCTTCGAATATGGTTCATTTAAGTATCCGGCCTAGAGAATAATAAAACGACAACATTAAACCCAATTCTGTTACGAACTAGTCGTAGATTAAGTTTAATCGTCTCAAAACAATCAGAAGAGTCCATAAACAGGAGGAGGATGAGCCGCGCTCGTTAATGTAATGGATGGCGAGTCCGCGCTGAGCCGCGTGTCACGGCGCCCGAGTGCTGCGCGTAAACATGAGGGGGACCGACTATAGATGAGGGATGGTGTTATGAAATGGATTTATAATCTGGTGAGCGCAGTTATTCGTTTCTATAGAAGCTCTAGCACGATTTTTGACATGCTTTTTGTTATCTATGACAGTCGAATAGCATCAAATCGACTGAAAATTTATTTCACATTGAAACTTTGAGATCACCATCAATATTGCGTTTTTTTTTTCAACTGTGAAAGGTATTGAAGTGATATGTCTTGTAAGTTAACTTTTACCATCCCACAGTAATATTCTAGCCGAGTATAGAGATGCTAGACGTAGACGCTATTATGGCCCATTACAGGCGAGCGCGACGGTCTGCCGAGTGCCATACCGGGAGCATCGCTTGCACCGCCTCATTGGCCCCAGACTGGGACAGGCCAGCTGCAGCGTGATCCACAGCGCAGACGTAACGTTGACGTTGACGCAAAGCACATTTTGTTACCAGAAAACCCCGATTCAAATCTCGTATCGTACGCAGCGATTCTAGCTCTTTCAAAAGAAGCAATTATGTAGGCATATTATTCATGAAAATGAACGTGTATGCAGATGAACGTGTAAAACACATGAAAAACACATAGTCCAGTCAAATTAGACATGAACCCTGCAATAATTCGCATACAGCTGAAAATTGGTACGAATGTTTGGAGCACCATTATGAATTAACTGTGAAAAGTCCCCATCGATCCGACATGTGCTAAAAAAAATCAAGGTAATTCAAGAACAATGTTACGGAATAGTTACACAAAAAACCTTTCAGTATTTTTTCGTATCACAATACAAACACGCCGAATCTCTTTCTAAAATAAATCTTTTATGTTTCGAAACGAGAGCGACACAGGATTCCCTTTTGCCTCGTCTTTTAAGGTTCACTCGATAAATACAGATAACAATGGGATGAGACAATACTGCGAGACGAATAACTAATGCGATCGCTTGCGGGAGTGAACGTACGAGGAGCGGGCGCTGCTGGTGCGGTGAATCACTTCGGAGTGATTATGCGTGATTCGCTCGCGCGCTGTAAATCAAGCGCCCGCGTCGCTGCCCATACATTATGTATGCTGAAGAGTTCGCTTCATAATACGCACGCGAGATTTATAGGCCGGAACACCAGCCGCCGCTATTGATCGCTTCTTTATTACGCTCCGCTCTCGATAGATAACAAATTTGTTTGCTTTTATACACTGGAGAAGTGAACATAATTAAAAATAGTTTATGGAGGTGCCCGATGTAAATAATCTCGATGCTAATAAAACACAAAAGATGTATAGTGGGAGTAGTTTCACCGTGGCCATCCTTCACTGGCCGTAATAAAATCTCTGAATGGCCGCTAAAACTGTCACAATGTTTATCGGACATCGCGTAATGAATGACGCCAATAAATTTCTAATTTTCCTTTCCAGTTAGTTACTATCTTGAGACATTCTCGGAGGGCGGCGCGCTTGGGCGGGCGGGGTCGACGACCTGCGGGCGCGCGGCCGCCGCGCTCGATCCGGCGGCCGGCCGCCTGGGCGCCGCGCGCGGCCGCGGCGGACCTCCGGCACTGTGCACTCCTCCTGCGAGCGCACTGTCATCTCCTGTTCGTGATGGATATCGCTGAGAACTGCCTAAACTGATTTTGTCATTAACCCTGGGCGTGTAGAACTGTAGAGCCAATAAAACTTTAACGAGATGAAAATTACGGACCACCAAAGTTTAAATAATACTGTAGCTTGCGGCCATGTTAGGCTTGTAAATAAAAACATGAATTTGCTCAGTGGATTTCTTTGTAAGGAAAAGTCAAGGACGCCTCGCAAGAAATTGATAACCCTCGTAAAAATCGGATTTTCCACTTGACTGGTTAATTCCATATAGTCCCATTTTATGTTCTGGCGATGTGGTTCCATTCGATGTATTTCGAGACGCGATCAAATGTATAATTTCGCATTACTCGAATCTGTACGCGATGTTTACGACGTGGTTATTGCCGCGCGCGGCGCCCGGAGCGGTCGCCAGTGAGCTTGCCCACGTGTCGCGCTCAGCTTAATGAACTTCATGAACTTCACTGACTCAACTTACGGGCTAAAAATATCTGACCTACAACTCAAATTACTTTGGTAAATAATTTAGTTTAAACCTTTGCTTTAGGTCCTCATCGTTAATTTGTTGAAATGCCTATTAGTTACCGTCACAAAGCAATTAGGGCTTGTTCCCACGGAGATATTTTTTGCAGGATCCCGTTTAGTAGTATCATCATCATCATTATCTATCATCCCGTTTGTATCCCGCTAAATACCGATCCGTTCGAATTTGTAATTCGAAATTCAAACACACGTGATTATATTGTGTGTGTTCTCACGACAGTCCTGTTTTGCTGTTTCTGCATTACTAGGTTGCCATGAAAACGAGCCCTTACACTTTAATCAATGTATAGGACGAGCAAACTACCCATAATAATTATTAAAGTTTTGTAAAATCACTTTTCCAATAGGCTCTAGGCATTTTCATAATATTAAGACGTAGGTATTTCCTCTGTGAGTTGCCCTGATCAGTCAGACTCATAAACAAGTTAATATGAAGTTGCAAGTTAGTTGGGCCGTTGTATTGATAAACATCGTTTGACACGGGCGCGAATTGGGCTGCGTCCCGCGGGACCGCGCTAACACGTCCGGAACAACGATAACTCACTCGGAGGAAAACATGAAATACACCGTGATTTATACTTCTTTTGCTATGATGCCTAACTTTGACCAATAGGCTAGTAGACATTTTTGTTATTTAATTTAATTTTAAATTAGGACTTAGGTGGTTACCTAAAGATGGTTAATTAATAGGCCTGTCTTATCTAACTGATCAAAGTAAGAGGAGATGTAATTTCCTACACTAAAGAAAATCACATGAACGAAGAGCTTATGAAATAGGTTTAGGTTTTACTCGTAGACTCGTAGTTTTATTTAGTTTATCTGAGGAACGAAATGGAGGCGTATTTCTAGTTTATTTATCAGCGTATCTGGCTGAGCTTGCCAGTCCTTAGTCCGCAGGACATCCGGCGACACATCCGAGCCCGACCCGCCCGCGGCGGAGCGCCGGCCGAGCGCACTGGGCCGAGGCGATTTGTCTGTCGCAAATGGCATTTGTGCTAAATATTTGTGTACGGCTATCATGAACATAGACGTTGTCATATAAACATACCCTACATGCAGCCCCTATCCGATGAAGGCCCTTCATTCAAGGGACGAAATCTCATTTGTTTATTTAAAGGTTACTCGCTCAGGAATTTTGCTATTACTGTTTTAAATGGACTCTTGGCAAACTAACAACACAAAGTTAGGTTTCAAATGATTAAAACTGAACTAGTTGCATATTTGTTTTTCTTTTTTAATTTATTTATTTATTTATTTATTTAAAACTTATATGCACATAGAACGGTGTACATAAGGCGGACTTAATGCCTTTCGGCATTTTCTGCCAGTCAACCTTAGGGCCAAACTGAGAATAAAGTAGGCGGTATAGAATTAATTAAATGTCAATTAATTACCTTTATCTTTATTTTATACAAAATTAATTATAGTATGTACATAGTAAAGTTAATTTCGAAGCATGTTTTAATTTGCAAATCTGGACACGTGTTTCCTACTCTCAGGCGACAGTGATTGGCATCTCTATTATCTTCGCAGTTTACGCTGCGGTTTCAATTTGTTTGCCTTTCGGACGCTGCTCGAGCATCAACGGTCCAAGCTTGATTGTTATGTCAGGGCAGCGGAATATTTTATGCTCTAGATAGAGTAGGGGACGTCTATTACCGGTACACATACTCCGGTTCTATATTTGCGTCGATTTTATCTTTGCAATTCTCCGAATGACTCTACGTCCTAATACGCGTATTGAACGGTGCGGAGTCGGTGACCTTGCGGCCACCGAGCGGCCTTATTACAGCTTGGATACTTTTAATTACATGATGATTAAAATTAATCCATATAGTAAGTATTACAGCGTTAAAAGTTTTCCAAGTGGTAGTTAATTTGCATTATTATTGGGAGATATGAACGTTATTAAGCAACACGTTATTAAAGTAGGTATGTAGAGCTAACTATAAACTCTCCTTTGCTTGAATTAATATTTGCGATTAATCATTTGGATGGTGGAAGGATTATATGTATAGATTTCAAGTACGAGTATGTCAAGCATTTTGGACGAAGCAAGGAAATAAGGAAATAGGTTTCCCAAACGTTGTTGTTGTCTTTTGAGGATGAAGCACATAGATTTTCGTAATCACGCAGAATCAAGGAAATAGGTAGTCTTTCTACAATGAACGAATCCGACAGGGACCTTGCGTGCGCTGGCGCATGCGTGGACGAGTTATGCGACGTGCACTGTGCAGGCAGTCAAACCACAGCATAAATTTATCCGGAATTCCGGTCTCCGGATGCTGTTTGAAACTCCTGTCTGCCAATAAACCTTTCGAGTTGACATAATAATATTTTGTGCAAGAAGTCTAATCTGTAACTTTTAAGTAGTGCGCATTTGTTTATTTATGCATTTATTTATACAAACGGCGCGCAAACATTTGAACGTCAATTTGTTGACATGCGTTTCGCACGTCCGCGCGCTGCGCCTGCGTCGTGACCGGGCCCGTTTGCCTTCGCGCGCCGGGCTGCGGCCGCGCAGTGTCGCCAACCACTCCAATTACTATTTGAAACGTAGATGCGAAACTGATTATAAAGAACAAAGTAGCATAATAGGTAGAGCACTTTTCACTTTACCTAATGCAGGAGGTACCATGTGTTGGTTCAAGTGTTTGCGTGTAACAACAACGTGTCTAGGTAGAATGGCGGCGCACGCGACAAGTTATCTTTCTCCGATCTCGATCGGCGGCCTCGGCCCGCGCATCGCCCATTGAAGCGGCCCGGTGCTCGGTGCTCGGTGCGCACTTCATGTTGCACAATGACGCATTATTGAAATTCAAATAAGATATACGTACTGCTACCTAAATATGTACAACGTAGATCGATGATCTCTGTAAAGTATTTGTTTGCTATGTCTTCACTAATATACGAGCAGCTGCAGCTCCAATACGTCATGAACCACACAAGGCAAATCACCGCACCCATGAGCCCAGCCAGGCTCTGGTTTGCTCATTAGCATATGAATTGTACTCACAGCGTGTGCAGCGCCGACAGGGGCGGCAGGCTCGCGTCCGACAGCTCGCTGATCAGGTTGCCCGACAGGTCACTGCAAGGAAAAGAACTGCTTACTTCTGTTATAATTATTTTCTATAGAAACCAGTGCAATAGTACAGAATGTTATGTTGTCTACTTAATATAAAATGCGTCTGGACTATAAAATTACGCGTGACAGACAGACCGAGTTGATTTTTGCAATTCCTATAAATTTTTGTCGGCTCGCCTTTTGGCTGATAATTTTTAAAATTGTCATTGAAACAAATTAATATGTAGAGCGCAGTGCGTAGGCAGTAGGCACGTTTATACGCCATCCATCTGTATGCAATATTTGTCGTAATAATACTCTGTTTGTGTTAGTCGTTTATTTCACGACTGTTGCACTTATCCAGCCTCTGAAATGCATTTGTAACAAGTATAAATAGAACGCAAAGCTTGATGCTCTTATAGATAACATTGGTGGTTGCTAGCAAGAAATATTAACTATATAAAATATATTACTGTCTTCTTATTCTTACTACTTCACCAAAGTATTAACATAAACAACTTATCGATAGATTTTGAGAAAAATATCGTGACAACGTAAATACAAAGAATCATGATAAAAGGTCCGATAATAGGTGATTACTTTGACATATGGGACTTATTTTTGGCGTCGATCTGAAAGTGATAGTAGATTTGTATATAAATAGGCACTAGATTTGTAATAAATTACATTGCTTATAGCGTAATAAATATTCTGATACGAGTACTAAAAATATTATGATGGGCTATCCGCATCTCTAGACGTGAAGTAGGTATAAGCAGATGTTATCCGCGCGTTGTTCGATGTTTGCTCACATCCGAGCGCGCAATTTTCCTCGACTGTTATGGCTCGAATAGTTTATTAGTGGCACTTCGCAGTGATCTACACATTGGGGTGACCCGACTCTACCAACACGCATAAATAAAGCGGCTAGATATAATAAATAATGACAAATATTCAGCAAAGCTGGCGTTTCCATCAAGATGTCAAAATTATAATGTTATTCACGCGTGCGTGTCCACATCAAAGAGTTCAGAATAACTCGTTCCCATTCCGCTTCCTGCGCGGCGCGTGCGCGTGCGCCGGCCGCGCTGCTCGTCAATGGCCGCCGCGACGCGCGCCTACATCAATGGCACCGCCACGGGAATGCCTGTGACAGCCAGACATCACGACATAAAAAGAACCCCTCTTTCTTGTTAGTCTCGGTGGTACTTCATCTTGTCGGTTGAAGTTCTTGTTTATTTTAATTAGTTGCAAAGAAAATAGTCAAAGAAATGATCCGCGTAAAACTTTCATCATAAAACATCAAAAGCATGAACTCTTCATTACGAATTTACTTTTTTATGTAGATAATGTTTTTCTCGCTTTTAGAAAAGTATGTTTTTTTAATTACTTGTAGCTTTTTACTATTAATAATATGTATAATTATTGCTCGTGGCTTCATTCGCATGAAATTCAGTGTTCACAGCAAGACCGACCTACTTGAACTTGATGCTATAACGTTAACCGGTGTTTTTTTATAGAGTTTGACAGATTTTTAACATTTGTCAAAATTAAAGTAAGATGGTGCAACCCAGCTTTACAGTTGTAACATAGTATATACTACTGTGGTTGTAATTTGGCCAATTAAATATGTACATCCAATCTAATACGTAATATGAAATTCTCGTGTGACAATCAGCTGGACAGCTGGACCAATTCTTAAGTAATCATGTAGGTAATTAGAATCGTATCTAATTCGAGTAAAAAGAATTAACATATTACCGATGCGTGTAAAAGCCATGAGTCCTGAATAAATAAATACAGGAAATATTGGTTTTCATTGGATTTTTAGCGAGCTTTTGTATTGAGAGAATAATGAGAGTGAACGTCGAAAGCGCCCGTTCCGCTAAGTGTTTGGCAATTAAATTGAAAGGTGCGGGAGGGCTGTTTGCCTACTACCGCGTGTATTGATAGGGATTACCCCCCCCCCCCCCCCCGTAATAACTATTAATATTTAATGTTATGTTCTTGTGTGGCATTTATTTGATTATAACAATTAGATACACGGACTTGTCCCACTAATCAAACGTAAAACATGTCTTTCAAAACCTGACAAGGACAACCGACAACAGAGTCTACATAATATAATGTGCCAGCACCAGCATCCCAGACCATAATAATAAGTGAGTGTATTAATAACTTAGTAACAGCTCAATAGAAGCTTTCCCACGCGCGTGGAACAATGTGAAGACAAATATCTTCATAGCGAGATCGACGTGACAATTCTTTTGTGCATCGTGATGTAGAGCTGATGGTCTTCTTTTATACTGTGAATATGAAGAGATAAACAGCAAGTTTACCGTTCATATTTTTAAATGAAATGTTGCAAAGATTCAGGTTAGAATCAACATATCTCAAAAAGCTCTATTTAAAAGCTTTATTTATGAAGCGATATGTTTGATGATAAGTTTGCAGAATTATTATAGTTGGATTGAGTTTTTTTTAATTGGGTCTGAGTTGACGTTGGTTTAATTTATAACAACATGCGCTTCTTACTACTTGTTATCGATAAAAACTTGTAGGAGCGAGGTCCGAGACGGCACCGGCAAGTGGGTCGCCGCCGCCGCGCGCTCGCCGGGCAGCTCTCGCCGACTCGTTCGCTAATAATGTCGTCGTAAATTAATTCCTGGCGGTCTAAGAAATGGCAAACTGTAATCCATCTGTTAAAACTATTGACGGTAGGTGGCTTCATTTTTGTGTATTTTTTTCGAACACCTATAGTATAAATATTGTAATCTTACTAATTTTATAAATGCGAAAGTTTGGATGTAAAAAATAAATAACACAATTAAATAGGCTATAATTTATTTATGACGATTTGTGACAACTGAATTTCACGCGGGTGAAGCCGCGGGCAAAGCTAGTAGAATAATTTGTCTTACTATGAAATTAGTGAATGTGTGACAATATACCTACTATGTATCCTTTTGTTATACCTTATTTATGTTGATGTATATTACTTCGTGGAATGCTTGCCTTATAATTCAAATTGTGTATTACTGAATTTCATAATAATTCTGTTACAATTACTACGTACCTAGCACTATTTTCTCTCAGCGTATTGTGTGGGTGACACAAAAAATCCACATGTTACAAAAAAGTTCTTCAATTTTACAGTAAGAATCCAGTTACAAAACAGCTTCTAGCGTCAGCTGTTCAGGTTATTGAAACAACTGTTTGCTTGCAGCTTGCAAATAAAATTATTAAACACAGTTTCACCTGAACTGGTTTCGTCCAGGCACTTGAATGATATCAAATAATTATCTTGACATCGTTATCTCGTTGGCGGCAGTTATTGACATGAGGTGAAGCAGCGCGCTAATGATCGCTGTTGTCCAGCTCGAGAGCACTTGTGCAACGTCGAGGCGTCCATCCATCACCTGGCGGGGCTTGGATTACACTCTGAGGTCCATATTACATAACAAAACAACTTCAAAAATCTTTTCAATCTCAGTCAATTCTGTTATATGCATGTTCTGGTCTTGACCCATTGAGCATGAAAAGGCTTACATTATTTATTATTCATCATAATTTGATCTCGGCAGGGCTCGCTTCTATTGACGTTCATACAATTGTAGTTTCATTCACACGTTTAATTAATCTTGCCTACCCCCGCTACTATTAATCCTGGCTGTCAGTCGCGAGTGTTTCGCCAACAATTAGCACACCCTGAAGTTTGAGCCTTAATTTTCGCACTGACTTTTCCGTGTGTTTGTCCCTGATACCTGTTTATCGTTCTCTGTGCGAATAATTATCCAAAACAGAGAATCCATATCAGAGACTTATTTATACTTGACTGTTGTATTAAACGTATTGCATTTTTTTATTTAGGTAGGTCAATCCATCGCAGAAAAATCGGTCTCAACATAGAATAATGACACCCCCACGTTCAATGATAAGTAGTCCCACGATTTGTCTAATATGAATGACGACCCAGAGGTATTAGATTTGGTAAGTTTTTGGATTCGCTGCTAAAGCAGTTATCGAAATGCAGAAAACAGCAACCGTAAGTAGATAAATGTTTCGTAGTCCCGACATGAAAAGAGATGTATTTAAAGTTTGACAGGTTTTCTGTTTGTTTTTGCTAGGTAATGCGAAGTGCAACAGTCGTTTCGGGTAGCACTCACAGGGCCTGCAGGCGGTGCAGCGGCGCGAGCGCGTGCGCGGGCACGTCGCGCAGCTGGTTGCGCGCCAGCCGCAGCGTGCGCAGCGCGCGCGCGCCCGACAGCGCGCCCGCCTCCACCGACGACAGGTAGTTGTCCTCTGCCGACCTGCACATTAAACTCCATAATTTTACCAGGTTGAAAAATTTACTTTCGGCAATAGGTTTTAATTTCTATATGACAACATGTAATATCTCTCTCTCATTATGCTATACATAGTAAACCAACTAAAGATTCATATTGTATTGAATCCGTTTTCAGTATTATTCCTATAATGGTTTGTGTTGTGATTACTATTTTTACAACTACACTCGGCATCAAATATATCGCACCTCCCGCAACAAGCACTTCTCAAACGTATGCATCCCCACTTCCCATCAACATTGGTTCCATTTGAAAGCCTGGTTCTAAACTTCATTTCATTAGGTATAGGATAGGTTTTTACCCCAAAAATGTGTTTTTAGAAGGATCTAGAGTCACTTCTACAAAAAATAGGTACTTTCATTAAAATGTTCTATCTACAGTATTAAGAGTACTTTCCTTCCAGGTGGCATTACAAAATTCCACCCTGTATATCAATATCAATTACATACAACTGTGACTATTAAAGAGCATACTACCACTGAATCAATACACATGGCCTGCTACCCGAAACGGAAAAGTTGCTGGCACCAGACCACGTGGAGACAGCAATGAGATGTACAGACTATAACTATCAATTCCGCTACTACTTAGTTGTGGCACCGAGCACTTGCTCGGTTAACGAATGTTCGGAAAACTGCAGTCTGCGAAGAATGGCATCGTATTGCAACGATCATCACTCATCGCGATGCACAATGATGATGAGCACGATTATTCTGACAAGAGTGTACCGACTAAGAAGAACCGTAACCGAACCGTAACCGTAACCGCAGTGATACGCCGTATTCGGTGGTAGTTCACCACCGAATACGGCGTATCACTGCGGTTAGAACTGTTAGAACCGTAATAATTGACCCATGATAATATTATCATAATATTATGATAATGTTATCTTCATAAATGTTAATCATAAGAGTATAATATATATGTTGTTGGTATGCCATATAAATAAATAAAATAAAATAAAATAAAATGATAATACTAATTGAATAATGAAATCATTGCTAGCATTACCACCAGTCAGCACCAACAACACTTAATACTTTAATATTAATTACAGTATTTGATCAACGACCACCGTCAATCGACAGATTAATCAATCAACGAGTATTGAATCGACAGCGCCCGAGTAGGCCTTCACCTTTATCTCAACAGCAAGCATAGGTTTTCGAGATTTATAAATGACTGTTAATATTTTAATACAGGCTTTCATTTTTTTACATGCTTTGTTATTCACTTTAAACTACCTACTTAAAAAAAGCTATAAAAATATAAAATTTTCAGATAGGTAGGCTATGTCAACATTAGTGTGGAAAGAGTTTCTTATTTCGACCTCGTTCGTAGCTAATCGTTGCCGGCTTGAATAGTATTTATTTACGCGGCGTCCGTTAACCCCTTGCAAATATCTCAGACATTGGGAGCCGAGCGCGGCCATTAGCGAATAATAGCAGATCGAGCGCCTTTGTAGCGCCCTACGTGAGCCGCAGCCGAACGCGCCGCCATCGCGCCAGAACCTGGCGAGAACAGATTCAATGGGGTCTATCATTTTCGTTTTGATATGTATCCAAAATTCTGTAGTTAATTATGAATAATTGCAGATAACTGTGCAAGGTAATTATAGTAATTTAATTTCAGATATCATTATTACATTTGGTCTTGTGGAAGGTCTAGTATTTTTGGGCTTTTTGTTTTGATTAAGCTTTGGCAGCATTAGCCCTTGTGCGAAACATGTGACGCGCAGACACGCGACCTCGGTTATTGCGGTTGCGAGGAGCTGCTCGCGAAACGTTCGCGGTTGCGACACGCGCCTCTAGGATCCGCGGAGCCCGCGCCGGTCCGCGAATGTTGCGCAAGTGGCGTGCGAAAGCTGCGCGCGCGCCGATCGCACGCCCCCGCTCTCCGCTGTCACACGTCCAACGATTAACTAAATATTACGACTACATATTTACTTTTATTGGCAACTAGGTCTAATAAAATGTATGTCAAATATTTGATGTTGACTGCCTTCGCACTTAATGCACTTATGTCTTCGTCTATTTGTGGAAAGCTTTCGTAGCTGATGTAAGTACCTATACACTAATTAGATTACTGTGAGCTTTATTGTGTAACTGTAAAGTTAAGATGCATAAAAAATTACGGTATTTTATGTTCGTCCTTATTATTTATGAAAGAGTGTAAATTAGAAGACTCTACATTTTACTGCATTCACGATTTTTTTAAATTCTGATTCTAGGTACCTAATCTATGTAATAGAACGCGTTCTAAGCGTTGGAGAAATCACATAACATACATGACAAACTAACCAGTATTTCTTGCACAACTTGCATTCCTCGGAGGGAAGCGTTTAGTTCGTTACAAACTTCGGCGGTCATCTCCCGCGAGCGCTCTTGCGGGGATAATTAATTTACTTGCACATGCGGCTAGTGTGCTAGTGTAATGCGGCCGGAGCTGGACTAAATCGAGCGGCTCCTGGATGCATCTCTACGGAGCTGCGGCACCATCCACATACATACCGGCTGCTGAAACTTGCCTGTTATTTAACTATTTTGTAATACGAGTAGGATCTTAGATTTACTAAAATTACTAACAACAAAAAATAATATTCAACTTTACTCGTTACTTGTACAAATTTTTTTTAAATCTGGAAATTATTTGGGAGGCATGTTCAGTTCAGCCCGTGACAAAATGATGACGGTGATGAATTTTTTACAAGTTTTTATTTTGGTTACTAGCTGATTAAACTCGACCAAAGAAAATAATTTCCAAGCTAAAACTCAATAGGATTGCAATTGAAGCCTTTCTAATATATTTTAAGGGGATTACAGGGAGTTCAAACCTCAAATAAATGTTAGGCAATAGGAGTACCCACACTGCCCACGGGTGAGAGACATACGCGCTCGATACGAGAGCTAGATACGGAGCGACGTACGGGAGCGATCGTCGCGGCGATGCGACGCGGGTCTGAATCGACTCTGACACCATGACGTGAGTGATTTCTGCTGACTCACTGCGACACTCGAGATACGAGGATAATAGCCGAATATTGAGGGCGCTGCCGATTTGCCGACGCTTACCGATGCCTTATATTACCCTGTAGTGGGTATGACGACCAATATCTATGACTTGTCTACCTTGAAGCATATAGAGTGGCTAAATCGTATAATTTTATGAAAGTTATCTATTACTTGCTATCTCAGATCATAGAATGGATCCATTCTATTATCTGAGCTTGCTATTATAATGAGGGCGGAGAGAGACAGGATAGGATAGACCTTGTAAATGATAAAATAATAAAATTATTATCTCTTCTGATGCGTAACTAGAAGTGAGGACTAAGATGAAACTCTAAGTCCTTTTCAGATTGTCGCTCAGTCTATAAGAACGTACGAGGCCAGATTCTGAAACAAAACAACAAAACATGGCGTTTTAAGCAATATGTTAAGAGAGATAGTGCACCCGAGTTGCGATTGCACGGTCCATTACGCGTGTGTCGATCGATACGCGGCCGCTGCACCGCGTCACCGCGACCGACACCGCGCGGCGCCCGCGGGCCACAGTGCTCACCTGCCGGCCCGCCTGCCAGGACTTGCCTTGTTCGTGAATTTTCAATTTTGGATAAACCAATCGATCAACATGGAAAGCATTGGGGGAGGCCTATGTTCAGCAGTGGACGTCCTATGGCTGAAATGATGATGATGATGGATAAACCAACGAGATTAGATAAAAAATACGAAAAGTCATTATAACTTTCTGGACATAAAACGTCGGGCAAGCATTATATTGCATGCGCGCAAGTTTCTCGATTGAAGAAAACACGATCAAAGTTTAATAGTTGCCGGCCGCTGACGTCACCGCCCGCCCGAGCGCAGCAAACTCTCACGCTAATATTTTCCCCGGAGAAAACTCAACTCGACAACGGATGCTTTCATTATTAATGCGAAAGAGAATGAACTCGTGACTATATGGTCCCTCGATGTGAATTTTTTCTAGGCTATTTGGACAGAAATTTATAACATTAGCCCGATGAGAATATTTACTACGGTCCCATTGAACGTCGTGGATGGAGCGCAGTGATCCTGGCGGAGAGGCCGCGAGCGCGCCCGCGGGCGACCGCGTTGTTTACCATCACTTTGCCGGCGACGACGCGAAATATGGGACTTTCTGTTTACCATCCCTTTATTCAATGTACCGTAGTTATTTATTATCGTCTCTTTAATACGAAGCTCCCATAGAAGTTCTTTTGTTAAATCAATATTTATGTCGACGAAGTTAATGCATCGTCTAGTTGGTTTCTCTATCTATACCAATAGGCTCTTTATTAAAATCTTGCGCTCGAATAATAATTAATGTCTCCATCTCAGTCTTAAGACTATGCTCATGACAGAAAATAATGAACGTTAATGCTTTCATGAATTGAGCCGGTTGTTTAAACACACGCGTGCCCGCCGCCTCCTCTCGCTATTCATTACCGCCCGTTAAATTATGCGTAGTGTGCGGTGCGAGTGCGAGGATGAGCTTTAATAATACATTGTCTCACTTATTGAACACTTATTGAACACCATATCTATGATCAAAAAGAACCAATGCTAAAAAACAAATTCCATTTATATCTATCAGGATTCTTATTTTTGTCAAACTTCCTATAACCTTAGAAAAAGAGTAACCTAAGTACATAGCTATCTCCACGCTACAACTTTGATAACTCAAACGTGATTGTTGTGCGGCTCACGCTTAAATAAAAGGAAAACATATGCCGACGAGGGGATATACAACGGTGTAGTCAAAGTTTGCCCCTCACTCATGTTTCGCAATAAAAGTGTTCGGCGAATAATAGATAAGGTTTTCCTCGTATAAATGTACGAAAGCATGCTGTACATTTTTAGGCGTTTTTTTCCAATGTTCTGTTAATTTTTACTAAATTATCCCATGTAAATAGGGGTTTAAGGGAAATCCCCATCACTCCAACTCGTGTGTAAGCAGTGTACCTCGGACGTGGCTGGGCCGCAGCCCGCAGTACTCACAGGAAGTGCAGGTGGTGCAGGTCGCGCAGCGCGTGCGCCGGCAGCCGCCGCAGCGCGCAGCGGTCCAGCCACAGCCGCGCCAGCGCCGCGCCGCTCAGCGCCCCCGACGAGATCGACTCCAGGCGGTTGGAAGAAAGGTTCCTGCCGGAAACACTAGCGCGTACATTTCTACTTTCTTTGTGCCAGACTTTCCAAGGTCAGAAAGCATGTGGCATATCCGTTCACATCGTTCGCAATTTTTGTGAAATATATTAATTATTCTTGCCAGGTCCGACCGGACCGGGCCCTGTGACGAGGAATCCTTTGGCATCATTGGGACAGTGTTGTGTGTAATGGTGGCGCCGTGCGAAGTGGCGACCTGCGGGCCGCATCGGAATTAGCCACATTTGCATCGCCCCCGCCCCCGCCCCCGCCGCGTGCACCGCGCCGCCTTCGCAGACGCTGATTGCCCGTGCGATCGCGATCTGTATTGGGGTCACGATCGCGAAAGTGATACAGCATCGGGCTGGCTTGCTTGTTGTGCTTCGGATGGCGTAATTTCAAAAACAATACTTATACTTATTTGCAATTAGGGTCGACTCTGCCGCGGCGTCGTGTGTTTAAAATGCATGCAGGCAACTTATCCAGTAGGCGACGAATGCCCGTTAAAAGTGCAAGTCGACGAATTAACTTTTTAAACTTTGACAACTCGGCTGTTTGTAATTCTTATTTTACATTTTCAACCCAATGTAAAATGTGGTTGTCGTTTTATATCTTTGTTGGAAAACCGTCTGACGTTATCATGAAACAAGTTCCTCGAACAAGTCGGCGTGCACTCACAGGTCCCGCAGGCCGGCGGCGGGCTGCAGCGCGTCCCTCGGCAGCGTGCTGATGTTGTTGTTGGACACGTCCCTGCAACAAAACACGACGTCACTTAATGAACTGGACCTTGTTATAAACTAACATTTTTACATAATTTAATTACTATTTTCGTAAAAAACTATTGCTATATCGCAGTATTACTATTCAATAAAAAAAAAACTATGATAATTGTGACACTGAAGAACGTTTAAGTGGCGAGGAAAACAGCGCAGTCAGCGACGGCGGTGATTCGAGAGCCCATAAAACGGTTATAACGCAAAAAATATCGCGTCGGGGCGAGAACTGTCGCGACCGCGCCTGTACCAGCACCACGCTTTGATAATTTGTAGCAATCTAATAGCTGCTTACAAGCGCTTTTTTCAAACCTTGCATGGAAAAAAGAGAGGGGTGAGGAGTGCGAGACCCGCAGAATAAGACAGTTTTAATGTTTCTTATAACATAACTTTTATCTCAGTGTGACATATCACATCACGCCAACTGCCTGTGGGATATTAACATACGCTGCTGTTAGCAAAATCCTCACACTAAAAAGGGTGGCTCTTATGAAGCTCCATTATTATTCACGAATAATAAAATATCCTGCTCTATATTATAATGTTTTAATAAATGCTCACTCGTATTCTTATTCGTATATGTTCTTGGTTTCTTTTGGTTGTTTATGACTTTATAAGGTGTGCCGGAGTATTTTAAAAGTTTCTTCAGGTCGGTACGTATCGTATATTTTACTGAAGTTATCAAGCTGCTTATTATTCTCGATGTTCCAGTCTAGGTCACGTTGTAGTTGTTAAATTAAAATGCAAAACAGCTGCCTGAAGACGGATGGCGTTTCGTATTCGCGTGCCATTGTGCTGCTAAAATACAGTGTACCGCGAAAAGGAATTTCCTCGCGCAGTGGAAGGCGTCCACGGGCCGTGACACATTGGCTGTAGAATTGATTACGCTGAGGACATATTTTTATTTGAAAGACCATTTAGGTAAGTAGAATTTTGTAACGTTTTTTATCAGGAACCGACTCTACATAATATAATAAAACATAAATACATTAATATCAAAAAAATCGGTTTAAAAATCAAATGACTAAGACGTTAAGACAGAATATTATGCCTGTCACTTTTATTGAAGATTCCATGAAATTGATGCTGATTTTTCAATCAATGGATATAACTTTTTAATGAGAAATAAAATTGGACCAACGATCTGGTGAGGGTCACGGAAAGTACTAAATTGTGGAAATCCTTGGGAGGCCTTTATTCAGCCCCAATGTCCCAAGGCTATTTTGAAAATATTACTTAATTTTTCATGGATTCTGCGGAAACAAGTGTTCCCGTAAGCAGGTTTCAAGACGCCACGCGCCATCGAGCTCAAAAGCAGGTTGTTCTACGACTTTGAAGTCGGTTTAAACGCCGCAAACGGGAACGTAGAGATACAGCACTAGAACATTTTTCAGATCTCAAGTAAGTAATTGACTTGAACTCGGTGTTGTGTTGCCAACTGGATCCAAATATCATTCATGGCAAGTTGCCTTTTGGCCCGAACATGGTTCGACGCGCGGCTCAGCAGAGATTGTATCGGAGCCATGTCAGGCGCGAGGCTGCGGAGTGTTGACGCTCACCGCCGGCCGTAACGAGCGGCCGTCGTTATTGCCGCCATCCATCATCGCGGTCGCCGACTCCGCAGACACCACCCACCCGCACCCACCCGCACCCCCGCCCCGCGCGCACACGCGCCGTCTGCTCCTACTCGCACCTCATTCACGGACCGCCTTTCACGGTGATCGCGATATCCTTAACGAATGATTGACACTTTTGCGCAAGGAAATTAATAGCTTCTGTAAGTTTTTTATGTACCGAATAAGCGAAAATTGCCTCCCTTGTCCGTTTATTGGCGTGGGTCAGCCTTCGAAGTACGAGTAAATGGCCGAAAGTTTCCTTGTCATTCGACTTGAGATTCAAATTGCGTACCTTCCTATCCAATACAAATATTTAAATACACCAAGTGCTTATGCAAGGTTTGTTAGTATGTTTGGGTTTATACATTCAATGATGAAACATTGTGATCATCGGGTAACCGTGAGGCTCGCGATGTCGGCCGAGTGTCGCGGCGTGCACTGTCGATAACCTGCTCGGGCTGCAGCCGGCCGAGGTCGCCGGGGCGCCGACCCCGTGTCAAACGCGCCTACCCCTAATTAATTCATTCACGCCCGCCCGTGGACCCGATTGTGTGGAGCTACTCGCCGTAATTAAGCGATAATAAATTACCGCCTAAGCAGCGTGATAACAAATCAAGTTACTTTTTGAATGAATCCCTGAAATGGAAGTCTATGTCCGGTGATGATTTATGAAAAATGAATAAGTACGAGTACGAATCACAAAGAAGCAAATTGTACCTATTCCCAGAATGAGAAGGGTTTTTTTAAAGTGGAAACAATCACATTAGGTACAAGTACACAGTTACGGTAAAAAAAAGTTATAATGTCATCTTTCATCATGATCACTTTATCGCATTACTGCCAGTGGTTTTGTAAGGAAACCGTTTACGAGGCGCATACAATTTATTCAGTAACGTGCAATGTTTTCGAGTGCGTCTGCCAAAGTATCAGCTATATCAGTTTTGTCACTGCGCTATGTTGCAATCGTGTTGCAATCACAGGCGATATACGAGTAGCACAGCGAGTGGCCGAGCGAGCTGGCGCGCACCCAAGTCCTGCCGGCGCGCATCCCGGCGCGCGCGCACTCCATGGGCGCCCGGCGCCTCATACACTATTGTAGATAGATAATACATAGTACATACGCCTGTTTTCACCATTGGTGGTTTTGGAAACCCAGAAAATCGTGATTTATTTATATTTTATCGGGTACTTCTTTATTTTTTGTGCTTTTGGTGTTGCTTAAAAATAAATAGGGTGGTGTATCCTAATAAAATATATTATATCCTATCACTAACAGTCTTGGTGTTATCAGTGAGATTTTAGCGCGTGTGTTACAAAATAATAAGTATGTAATAAATGACGCATGCCACGCGACGATTACAGTTAGCTTACTTATTTGTACTCGTATTTTCAAGCCAACTCCGTGGGACACGGTGGGACTGGTAAAACTGACTGACCACAAATAATCCAATTATCGCGGCTATTCAGTAAACATTGCCTCGAGATGTAAATATGTACTTATTTATTTTCGATGCGCGCGTGGCTACGGTTGCCGCAGCCCGCGCCAGCCTCCACTCGCTCGCTGAAAGCCTTATTTATGACCGAGCGGAGTACCGACCGAGTGTAAGCGACACAATATTTGCTGTGTTATCGCTACACGACACTTTGGTGAGTGGGATGTGTGTACCTACCTTACGGTCAACTACCTCTGTGTTGATATAGCCACCTAAAAGAGAGTTGAGTATTATACTTACAAATAAAATCACTTGTCTAATGAAAATGAATCTACATAATTTATGAAATGAAATTTCTAAAATACAATAAAACATTTATGCAAAAAGCGTCGAAGTCGTGCAATAATTCGCGGTCAAATGTTATGAAATTCAACATAGAGCCCCATGTAAAGTAATAAAATACTAAAACAGCGGCCGTCTGATATAGTGTTTTGTACAGGACTAAGCCAGAGGTCGCGGGTTCGATACCGCACACTACAAACATTTGTGTGCATGAACATACTCGTATCTGTTTGTATTGGTCTGGGTATATAATTTTGTTTATATCCATAATTAAAACTAGCAACATTTGGTTCTTTATTCCCCTCCCAGCACTTGAGCTCGCGTCCACTGCAGCTGCGGTTCAATATTTGCGGCCGGGCGCCGGGCGGCCCGGGACGCGCCCGCATCCCGGCGGTGATCATCCGCAAACAACTAAACGCTCCCGACATTTGTTTGTCCAGCAAATTCCGATTACGAAAGTAAATGATTTCATTGGAAAATTTATTCCTCACTTGATACTACAATTTAATTTGATGTAAACGAGATAATCAAAATATAAATATCCAAGTCACTGAATTAAATTTTTAGTAACTACAACACTAATTCCAAAACAGTCGTAGGTACCTACGTAGCCTACCTATATTTAATTAATTGTAAATATTTTTTAAATCTTAATTAAATAAAAAAGTTTCTTATGTGACTCTGTGTCCAAGATTCTGTCTAAAATCTCTCAAGATAAGTGTCACCTATTACAAAACAGGCATGAGTAAGTGCTCTGAACACTGTGTGAGATTGTGAATAATTTCGGGAAATAATGCGCATGGTGTGGATGTAATGTTCGGAGCGAGAGCTGCTCGCAGCACTCCGCGCCCGCGGTAATAGCGCGCCATTATTCCGCGCGGGTAGCGGAAGCGCGGGCCGCGGGCCGCGGGCCGCAAACACGTAGGATTTATATGAATCATTTTCTTTTGTGCGACAAAGATAAGGGACTACAATTCCTGGGTTGAACTTATACTCGTACCTAGGTTCGTACCTATGTCACTTGCCCTAAGATCTCTACCATATTCACGGTAATGTAAGTAATAAGGTACCAACAAATATGTACCATTATTTAAAAACAAAATTATACCTATATCTACTTTACTCGTATGTATTTAAAGTAATATACATATATCATTACCTACCTAGTTTGTGAAAAATAATAAATTGGACTTTATATTACAGATATCAGACTTTTAATTCACGTATCCCTGTACATTAGTTGAAAGAGGGCTCCCTATCCTTTAAGTTTAGTTGACATCTCAGTAACAAAAATACATAGTTTTGTAGACATCTAGGCTGCAGGATGTAGACCAGTCTCGGCGAAAATGCATCCTATAGGAGACTCTTATAATTATATGAATAGATTTATGTTGTAAATCATAAACCAACGAGGATATAAGGATACCATTCTTGCTCTACATGTTGCGTTATGGGCTTGGAATAAAAAATCAAGGTAAAACAAGTCACAAAACATTTTCAGACTAATTACTCGCAAAAAAGTTCATAAATGAAAGGTCGCGTTTTGATTATTTAGAAGTACTTTACTAGTTTGTTTACATTTTGTTGAATCGCAATAAAATTAGTAACATCATCCACGTAATCGACCAAGGCTTTCCTCGCAACAGGAAAATTGTGAGAGCACCGGAACAGCGCGACCTCTGCAACCTGGCGCGTGACGCAGCGGGCGCGCGGCCGGCCCTCGCGGTGCAGCGTGCAGCACACATCGCAAGTTATTTATATCATATAAATTATATGTATTATAATAATATTATACTCGTTTATTGGAATGTTCCAAGCATGAAATTAAGTTACAAAGCAAAAATTTAAGAATAAAGGCTCGTATCAATCCTGTATTGTAATATTTAACATTCTGAATACAGTATCTTTGTGTCACCCACCACATAGTCTGTGTAATACCGATGCGGTTTTATGTTGTTATGTCGAATAACAAAGGCGACAATAGCCCAGTAGTGGTCGGTGTCATACTAGTCGACTCGAGGTCCAAGAAACGAATTCGGTTCGCCGCATCAGCCGTACATTTTAACTAGGTTTAGTTAGGGCGTGTAGAGTTCTCACTACATAAATGAATAAATAAAAATCTTACTCGGATATAAATTATCTATAACGACCTCTGAGCTCTTGTCAAGAACCTAATTGGAGCCTAAACTATATTTGTTTATAAAGTTTAAGTATGAGATATAACGTGTGTTAAATACTGATTAACTGCATACTCGTTTAAAAATAAACAGAGATGATGCATCGCCTGCATGCAATTTCCCAGATAAGCTCAGGCACATTCCAATATGTATTCCAGTATTCAGCATCCTTCGGGCGCATTACATCTACTGACGTCATTGATAATATCTCACAGCACATCTGCATTAATTATGTCAAGGCTGCGGCTTCTCCTATTTACTTGAGAAAACGAGAACTGAGGGCGAGTCTATTTCTGCACCAAAGTATAAATCAGTAGCACTATCAACAGTATCTCGTTGCAAGCGAACGGGCCGTCCCCGGACTCCCCGGGGCCCGCGGCGTAATCCCGGCGCGGCGCGGGGCGTTCGATGCGACTAATTGCCTCGTCCTCGCATCCAGTTTCTATAAATAGTGCCTCGCTCCCCCGCGCCCGCTGCACGCGACCCCGGCACCCCGCTCTATCGAACTCGATGCCTCTCTGTTGTTCCAGCATTTCCCGCGACCCTCGACGCCCGCGCCCGCTACAATAAACACGTTTAATAACAGCTCCATAATTCACATTACAGGGAATTATCGTATAATTGATTTACTCGGTGCGAAAGACCACGATATTGTTAGCATGGCTATAAAGCTGCGTGTTGATTTACGCGGCCGCCCGACGGCGCAGGGCGGGCTGATGCCGCCCAGGGCTGTCCACGGGATTTTGTTGATCTAAACAAGAATATCAGCTGATGTGAAGTTTAGTGAATATACATAATATTTTTCGGAACAGAGTCAATTTTTAAAAAATCAACGTACTTATTTAAGTAAATTACCTAAATGTAAGAGCCTCCCTATCAGTTACAAAAGTTATTTGTTTATTGTTAACATATTCAGTACACTTTGTTGACCACAACTTCTTTTATGTAGGTAATCTAGTTATGTACTTCATTTTCATAATTCTGTAACTTCATAATTATTATCTTTTGGTTGGATTATATTATACATCCTAGACTACATCTTACTTAACAGCAGGTGCGATTGCGGTCAAATACCTGCCTGGTCTTGCATAAAAAAAACATATTATTATGTTGAATACTCATTCAGTATTGATACTCAATTACCCATCTATACTAATATTATAAATCTATACTTCTATACTATAATTATAAATGCGAAAGTAACTCTGTCTATCCGTCTGTCTGTCTGTCTTGCTTTCACGCCTAAATCACTGAAACGATTTTGATTAAATTTGGCATATAGATAGTTTGAATCCCGGGAAAGGATGTAGGATAGTTTTTATCCCAGTTTTTGAAACAGGGACGCGCGCGATAATATTTTTCTGTGACAGACAAAATTCCACGCGGGCGAAGCCGCGGGCGGAAAGCTAGTATTTTAGTACATATTATTATGTATAACTTAATAAGGAATTGAAAATGTTGGCGGCCCTGGTAACACAATAACAATTAGTGGCGGCGCCCGCGGATTAGCGCGACGGGTTTATGTTCGGGGAGCACTCGGCGCCGCGTCGCGCGTGCGCCGGCGCCGGCCACAGCTGAGCCGCCGCGTCATGAATTCATGATACGAGTAGGTACATTCCATTTCAAGTTCAGTTTTAGTTCTGTGCTAAAACACGGATTTTGATGCAACTTGTACAAAACATTTTTTACAATAAGATTTATGGTTTTTGTGATAATTTTATTTATTTTTACGTAACTTATATTTTACTAATATTACAATTATATATTTTATCACTCCTAAAATATTAACTAAAACATAGAAATTTTATTCCGAATCGAGCCACTTCTTGTAAACACTGAGCGCACTTTGAATCTATATCCGTGATCGAAGTTTGTTTTGTGCCTGACCATTTTGGTTCTAGCCACAACTCCTACGATTTTCTTTAAATTCCATTTGTTATTATGTTCTTATAGTAAGGTTTTTGTATTTCATAATCAGAACAATGATCTTAAACCATCTCTATATATATAAAAGAAAGTCGTGTTAGTTACTTCGCTTATAACTCAAGAACGGCTGAACCGATTTAGCTGAAAATTGTCAGGGAGGTAGTTTAGAGCCAGGAGAAGGACATAGGATACTTTTTATCCCGTTCGAAATTTAAAAAAAAGTCTGCATATTTATTGCCATTAAGGCGGAACAAAGTTCGCCGGGTCAGCTATCCCGTTCGAAATTTTTAAAAAAGTCTGCTTATTTATTGCCATTAAGGCGGAACAAAGTTCGCCGGGTCAGCTAGTTATTTATAAAATTTAGTATAATGGACTCTACATAATTTAATTATACGCATTTCTCTATTTCCAGACTGATGTTTGAATAGGTTTAGAACTTTAGACGCATAATGTCAAAAGAGCAAAATGTTAAATCGAACGTAACGAACAACGAACGGAAAATGAAACGGTTAATAGGTACTTATGTCTAGTGTAATAAAAATGGCAAAGTGTCGCCTTAATTAAAAGAATACGATACGAGAGCAACCGCGAATGTTCCTCGCGGGCCCTCTGGGGGGCGCGGGGAGAGGGCGCGGGGAGGGGGGCGTCATCAATCACGCGACAGCCGCAGACGCCGCGCGAACTGCTGCCGAGGCGACACATCTCATTTTGACCCCTAAAGTCAAGGTTAAGCAGAAGCTGTTAGAAAACAAATAATTACTCATGACTAAAACTATTTATGTCTGTCAAATTTTCACCAAAGCCTTCCGAAGGGGCTGATATCCCAGCAGACTTACCCACCCGACAGTTTTAATACTGTATTTTAACAACGAGTATAGGTAGCTACCATACCAGACGTAATAAAATTGATTATTTTACTTCAATGCACAGCACACCGACACTTATCTTGAAATATTTGCGTTGAGCTCGAGAGCCTGCCGCGCTCCTTGACCGCGAACTTTAACTTCTCGTTCGACGCTTTCGAGAAAGCTCGCGAACTGTGCGGCTGCAACTTTTAACGTAACCATTGTGTCAATGAGTCTCGAGTTCTAACTTATTCGGAGGGAACAATTTACACTCTTTACACGGCCGTTCATGTAGGTACTATATGTATCGCTGTAATGGTTACTGAAGATTCTGATCGTAATTTTTAATAAAGTTTCAGGCTGGTTGAGGGAGTTAGATTTTGTCCTCATTAACTATTCTTAGTGCCGGAAAAAGCATCTGAAAAACTGATTCCCGCTCTATCGGGTGCAATGATGAATCAGTCAGTCAAACACTTTTAACTAGTCAAGGACCACTTGATGTATTTATTTTTCTATATTAATATGATTGGATAATATAATTAGTTAAAATGGTCAAATCATGGTCAGTGCAAAAGACATCAACGCGTCGTCATCACTCGTCAAGATTCTTGAATTACTACGAGTTACGAACTCACTTGTTTGTCACTTGATCAGTCGATCGTTGTTCTCGATCAATTTTGTTTGTTTATTTGTTTATTCAATCGATGCAATTTATTTAATTAAAAACCAGTGACAGTAATGTTTAGAAATTATAATGATATGTATTCGTAAAAGACAAAAAGTATGGCAATATAACATAGGTTTCCCTTATTATATTATTTAAACATTTGTTGGGATGATTTTATTACATATTTTAATGTATTGTCATGTATTAAGGGTGTGACATGCAGTCTACTACTTACAGCGCCAGCAAGTTCTCATGCAGTGGAGGTATCCGGCGTAGTCCCGCGCTGCGACAGTCCAGCCGCGCGCCGCCGTCGCCGCACGCGCATCCCGGCGCCGCGCCGCCGCCCGGCGCCGGACACAGCGCCGCCGCCGCCGCCGCCAGCGCCGCCACCAGCAGCAGCACTGCTGGACAAAGGCCTCTCCCAAGGTTTTCCATAATTAATGCATACTTACCTACATACGTAACTCATTACAAATAAGTAGATTAATATTTTTTCACTAGACAGCAACCCTAACAGCGTAAGAAGAGTTCAGAGGCACGCGATAGAAAGAGACAAAACTTGTAGGTGAATAAAATTGTAGGTACGTAGTGCTGTGCGAGCTGAATTCCACTGTATCGCGTCGTAGCAAGACTCGCATTTATTTAAATCGTCTTGCGGAGTAATCCTTCTGTACCTGTACTATTACTTATTCTGTGCACTAGTCTACGAACTGACGTAGCTGACTCCGGACGCCGTCGCGCCGCACCGAGTCACCGCTTCTTATTTTGTGAAGTGCGCTTTGTACATATTATGTAATTATTATCCCCGTTGCCTTCATTGACTGAGTCGAGCCTGGTCCTTCTTCATCTTCCATCTTCGAGGGCAGACAAGAGATTGGGAACCGCGGTTCATGCTGATTCTGGTTGATTGCAGAACGGGTGAGTACGCTGTTTGTTTGTAGTTGTAGAATGCAGCAATCTTCCCTCTCTTTATCTCTGTTCTGAAATTACTAAGACCTATATAATAGTGAATATTAACCCACACCCGCTGTGTGAGAAGAACTTACGAATCTTTGGATTTATCGTTCGTACAGTAACCTTTATAATATTTTTGTGAACCAATAATTTTTGCTTTATATGTGCAATGTGAGTAGTTCTTTGTAAAAGAAATCCCACCAAAAACATTCTGTAAAAAACTAGCCAAGTCTCGATGGAGCTGCTTGTTTATTTCTAAAAAGTAATGAAATCTAGACAAAGTCGTGCCAAGTCTATGGTTCCTTACTGCGATTTCTTTATTATTATAGTTAATGTTGTGTGACTTGGCCGTTGAAGGGTGACCAAACCAGGTGCTCCATGACACCATTGCACCAATCTGTCGCCAGAACCGCTACCCATTGACGATGGAAAATTGCCACTTGGAAAACGTTGATTCAACAATAACCAGTTAATTGTGGGTTCAGTAAAGCTGCGTATTTATAATGTATGATTATCTTAATAAAGATTGTTCAACGGCCAAGTCACACAACATTAACTATAATAATAAAGAAATCGCAGTAAGGAACCATAGACTTGGCACGACTTTGTCTAGATTTCATTACTTTTTAGAAATAAACAAGCAGCTCCATCGAGACTTGGCTAGTTTTTTACAGAATGTTTTTGGTGGGATTTCACTTCTTTTTGTAGAACGTGGCAAATTTATTTAACGTCGTCGTTTTATCGACATTTTTTTACGATATTAAACACAAATAAACTCAACGACCTTCAAAATGGACAACGAATCAGAATTGTTTTAATAACATAACCTAAGCGAACCTTATAGTTAGTATAATAAACNCGCCCGCGCGCGCCCTCAGCTCGTGCGCGCGCCGCCGCCGCTCCGGCCCCGCTCGCGCGCGCACAGCATCGCGCCCGCAACACGCCGCACGCACCGGCCGGCACCGCTTATTTGTATACAAACCTACCCTCTCCTCGATATTATTTTATGTTTTACACAAAAAGTGAACACAACAGCGAGAACTTCCAGTGAACGGTTGGCGCACTTCGATGATGTTATCTGAATGCTGTGTCACTGTAACTGTCACTCGGCCACCGGTAGATCGGAACTCTCGTCGCGCGCGCGTCGAGCGAGTGGCAGCGTGTTCCCGCGAGCACAGCGCGGGGCGGACTGGCGGCGCGGCGGCGCTCGGCAGCAGGAGCGCGGCACAGGCGGCGGCGGCGCGGGCCCGCTCCGCTCGCGCTCGCGGCTTAACGCGGAGCGACGTCAGAGGTGCCGAACAGTCTACCCGATACATTTATTCTGTGCCGATACCCATGCCCGATATATTTTGTGCCGATACCAGGCCTGGATCACTCCGCGCGGTACATCCGATAATTACCTACAGCGAAGCGCCCCGCCGGCGGGTATTATATCAGTCGAGTGTCACGCGCGCGCTCCTCAGGACGCTGGCGTGCGTTGTAGTATGATTATAATTCTATGATCGAAGTATTATTTAAAAATGGACATAAAGAGAAAGAAATATTGTGCGGCGTTCGGGTGTTTAAATTCGAAAAGTAATCTACCGGATTCATCTTTTTTTTCGCTTCCCAAAGATGCTGAAAGGTATGTTGGCCAAGTATAATAAACGAAATCAACGAAATGCAAATTACACAACATTCAACTTAATCGACGACTTTCTCTAGAAAGAATAAAAATCTGGACACCGCTTGCTAGTGCTAGCGCCATCTAGCGGTGAGCGATACAGGCGAACACCACGGTGTCGGAGTAGTATTGATTATGAATGTGGTTACTCCAGATCTACGTTTTTCCTAGTTTTTATAGTTTTCCCTTTATGTGGCCATTAAACCCTAACTCTGTACCAAATTTCAGCTCTCTGAGTTAATGGGAAGTACTAGTTCTATTTTGATGATCATCAGTGAGTGAGTGAGTGAGTGAGTGAGTGAGTGAGTGTCGTAAATGCGAAACTTTGCTTTCGCTTAACTTCGGAACTAAATGACCTACAGACTTGAAATTTTGGATTTTAAGTATGTGATTATAGCTTACTAGATGACGAAAATTTCTGCGTTCTGGTCTTATCCAGAGGTTCTCAAATAGGGGCCTGAAAATGCAGCGAAATGGTTCGAGTAAAGGATGGTACGGCAGTGTTTGCTTCGCGCTCGACTTGGCGGGGGCACGACCGTGCCCCCAGATGTAAGTGTAACCACAGAATAATAATAAGTTGGTGTAACCTATAGAATTCAAGTCGTATTTTCTCACTTAAATTATAGCCTACGTTATTCTGATGTGTGTAAAATGTGCAATGTGAGTAGTTCTTTGTAAAAGAAATGTAAGTGTAACCACAGAATAATAATAAGTTGGTGTAACCTATAGAATTCAAGTCGTATTTTCTCACTTAAATTATAGCCTACGTTATTCTGATGTGTGTAAAATAATACTGAAAAGTTTCATCAAAATCAGTTCAGTAGTTTTATCGTGACAGAGAATCAACATGTAACCTTTCATAGAAACTTTCGCATTAATAATATTAGTAGGTTATGTTATTACTTTTATAGTATTATTGTATAAAATTTTAATGTTTTTGTTTAAATAATGTATTTTAAATATTAAAGTAAAAATATAATAAATAGTAATAATACTTTTAAAGCTACTTGACATACCTACATTTTGTTATTTTAAATATCCATTTTATCACAATGCCACAATTTAAAAAATAAACTCCCACACAAAATAAAATGCTTTGAAGGAAAATAAAGGCCCCGTGACAAACGAGAATCGCTCCGTGCATGCGCACGCGCGGGTGCGGGGCTGCGGGGGGCGCGCTGCCTGGCATGATAAAAATCACCCAATCACCCGAAACGCTCGCGCGTGCTGCGCACGCACTCGCGCGTGGGTTAGGTTCNGATAGCCCGACGACCTCATAAAGGTAGCAGGAAGGCGCTGGATGCAGGGCAACACCAAGCGGCCATTTGGAAATCATTGGGGGAGGCCTATGTTCAGCAGTGGACGTTCTATGGTTGAAATGATGATGGATGATGAATAATGTGTAGAAGAGGGTTACGGATATTTCCATTTATGATGGAATTATTTGACTAACTGAATGGAGAGCCATAAAAATGTATTGTTTACTATATGGGTTGAAACCCTTACTGAACTACTACCTACTGTAATCGATTATGACAGTCAAAATGATTTAAGGATCTATTCAGGACTACTCTAGAAAGTTAAAAAATCTTTCATAACCATTGAAGTCAAGGGTTCTTGTTTGAAGACTTTTTTTAATCATGTATGTCGGTATTATAAGTGCCAAGAAGTAGGTATATACCTAGGTAAAGGGTTGATATCTACNATAGTACATAAATAGTTGATTTCCAATAAAAACTACCCAAAAAACGCAACTCAACCTCAAAATTTCATTTTCAGTTTTTTCAGAAACTAAGTTTCTGATCTCCCCCATTCACAAGGGAGTTCCCTTACCCCCCTCTCTCCCTCCACCTCATCCCTACAACCCTTAATAATGCGATAGGAGAATAAACATTTTACCTTTAATAGTATGCCAAAAGACGATTCTGACTCAGAACTTTCTGCGATGTGATGGTTCTGCTATTTAATTATTCGGGATATTAAAGTTATGCCTAAAGATGATTCTGCCTTACAAAATTATTAGTTTTAAATGTATACCAAATGAGTGTATGCCTAACGAATTTCTGCGTAAAGAAGATTATGCCATCAGTTGTTATGCATAGTAAAATATGATTAAAAAAGTTCTGCGAAAAAAGGTAGAACCGTATCGGCGCACTCACATATAAACCGCGCTCGGTGCGTTTCTATGAAGCTTGGATTAATAAAGCCTATGAAGATAACCTGCTCATTTGTATAAATACTTTGGTTTTAGGTAAGGTATGTAAGAATACTTAACAAAAACAAGTTTTCAAACTGTGTCCATTTATTTATTTCTCTCAATTACATGGGCAATGATAATATACATAAAAGTAGTAAACCGAGCTGATCAAAAGCTTTGAAATTGGTTCCGATTCAAAATTGTTAATTAATGACAAAATTTTAAATAAAATCAATTTATTTTCTTTTCATTCCCGATCTAAGTAGTAGACGTTTCCTATATTACTAACATACATAATTAACAATTTAGAAATCGAGCTCAATAAGTAGCTTATTAATATTATTATCCGGATAACCTTGATCACATTAAGTTATGCTTTTATCACAGCCATTTAAAAAAATGAATTTATTTTATCGATATAATGTAAAGCACCTTTATTGCATCAGTTTTTATATATTTTTAGCAGACGGTTTAAACACTGTCACTGAAGTTAAAATAAAATACCAGTCACCGAATATTTTCCCATTTACCAAGGTACCTACACAAAACTACGAATGGTAGGTACAACTTATTTTTGGGTCATTCCACAAAAATATGTCAACTCTTAGTCCGCGCCACATTTCACATGGAATATTTGTTAATATTTTATTCCAAAATGGTTAAATAACAGCTCGCAATGTGTTTTATTCATCACCTATTTATATTTTTTTAAACTATTTTTCAAACATCTTAAATTCCTTTTAAATGACCCAAATCGTCATTCCCTAGGCATGTCCGTACTCCAAAAGTTTGTATTTTGGAACCCATATTAACAGAAACATCAACTTCATCCTTTGTTTTAAGTAACGAATAACACCAAATTCTATTAATATTTTGCAGTTTCAATAAACAATAATTTGATTTTCTTTAGTTAAAAAAGAGTCCACAGTTTTTAGCGTCATTCCCTCGCCACGCACTGATTTTATAATTTTGCGCTTTTATATGTATTTAGAGTGAATGACATTTAGTTGAGTTTAAAGTACGATACGAAGTTATACTCAGACCATACTGGCTTTGCGGCAGCCGTTTTTTGAATTAGTGCAAACGTGCCAGTTGTTGCGGAAACATGTGTTGATCCAGTCACTTCGTCAGTCCCTAGTTGAGTACCTTTATTGATTACAATAGGAAATTGTATATAATTTAATGGTATTTACGTGTGGTTTTTCGGCTATTTTCGGCACATCGTATTAAGCATCTTATATTATAAAGTTAATCTGCATTTGTGTTAAGTTTTACTCCAAATCGTCAGTCCCTAGACCGTCAGGCTCTAGCTTTAAACGGCGCTAGGGACTAAGTTACTAGTTAGGGAATGACATTTTTTATATAGCGATAATAACAAAACAACTATATGAAGTATTTAACTTATCTATAAATGTTAAGGTTATAAGTTTTATACTTTATTAAAAGTCATATAGTTAGGAGTAATGTAGTATGAAAAAATTAAAAATTATAATTTCTCCTAAAATAAAGCATAAAGTGACTGGCCCTTTTAGACATAACATAATTAATAAATAAACTATAATTTACACTAATAAAGTATTCAAAAGCATCTTAAAAAAGTTTGGGACAAAATGACGTCGAAAATATACAGATTTTCATGGAATGACCCTTTTATCTTTTAGTGTTCTTATAGACTTTTAATAAAGTATAAAACTTGTTAGCGACGTCGACCAAGGAAATACGCTAACTTATTAATTAGAATTGATTAGCAACGTTAACAGTCAGAAAATGTTGTAAAATAATCAATTAGAGTCGATTAGGTATAAATAACATTCCATCTCTTTCTCACATTATCTCTCATCTCGCTTGCACATCAAATACTCTTCCACACACTTCTGGAATATTCGAGAGAAAAAGAAACAGGACGGCAATATCGGACCTCTCGCTTCGAACATTCCAGAACTATGGTCCAGAACATGAGAGACAGAGACAGGAATATCGGGAGAGAAAGGGATGGATATAGCCCGGGGCCCTATAAATACGGAGCGAGGCGCTCCGGGAGACAAGTTTATTTTATGTTGTGTTCAGATGTTATGTTCAGTTCAGAGAACAAGTGCTCCAAGCAACAAGTGATCTGAAGAAGCAAGAACTGAGAAAAGGAAGCGAATAATAAACGCGAGAAGTCTCAGCAAGTGAAANCGACGGCTGCCATCGACAGCTGCCGCCAAAAGGTGGCAAAAGCTGCCGTTGCCACTGCCGGTCGGCTATGAGCCGCTCGTGTTTAAGAAGCCTTACTCGTTATAGAAGATTGTTTCGATCGTCGGAAAGAAACCTGAATGGTAGTAAATAAATGATATCTGGTAAATAAAGTTACCTAATGGTTAATCAACCATACACATTATTTAGTCGAATAAACACAAATTTTAGAAAAAATAAAAATTCTGAACATAACGCTTCCCTTTCCCATCGAGAAGTTAAATATGAGTGTCCCAAAATTAGCAAGTTACACTTACACCAAAGGTAAGCAGTGTTGCCACCTCGGATTTTATTAAATCGCTAGATTAAAAGCAAAATTCGACCAGATTCCAGATTTGGACCTAAAAAAACCACCATATTCCGCTAACATATTCAGTGCCGGATTATGACTAAGACTAAGTGCTTCCTTGATGATGCCGTAAGCAAGACCTACCCCCGATTAAAAACTGGTTCCTACTGACCGTGAAAGTGCTTCACGAGCTCTATCAAACAGTATCAATAATATCTTGCTTGCAGATCTATCCGAAAATTAAATGTTTTCAGCTTCTTTATACATTTACTAGCTGTGCCCGCGACTTCGTACGCGTGAAAACCCGTTTTCGCAACATTTTTCATTATTGCTCGGCTCCTATTGATCGTAGCGTGATGTTGTATAGCCTATAGCCTTCCTCGATAAATGGGCTATCTAACACTGAAATAATTTTTCAAATCGGACCAGTAGTTCCGGAGATTTGCGCGTTCAAGTAAACAAACAAACTCTTCAGCTTTATAATATTAGTAGGTATAGATACAGGCCAGTGTGTGCCACCGGCAGTGTCAGTGTGACGTGCTAATTTTGGAACATCATTACATTTTGTGTGCTTACCATGAGTTTACGTTAGGTATGCTCGCTAGCGAGTACGTCAAAAAATTATTTGAATTTTAGTTCTTGAAATTAGCCGCTAGGGGCCTAGGCGCAGTATAGATGGCCGATAGTTGCACAGATGAGACTGGATAGTTGGGCCCGATTTTAATTTGTATGAAGAATCGGCCGATACCAAAATTACCAAATCGGTGTAAACAGGGTGTTGGCGGAAGGTTAGACAAACTTCGTAGGTGTATACGCGAGAAAAAATTGAAGCAGTTTTTAGGTCAAATTTCAGAAAAAAATAAATAAAAACAAAAATATCAATGAAAAAAATGTAGCCCACTTAGAGACAAATGGGCGAACTTGTATTCTTAAAATGACCTTACACCCACGAAGTTTGTCTAACCTTCCACCAAACACCCTGTATATTACCGAAAGTCATGTCTCGAAAGCTAGTGAAGAATTTTCTTCCAGATATTTATAAGTAATTTGTAAAACAAATATTAATCTAAATACCTAATTATTGCATTACTTGGTTATTTTTATTTTCCCATAGAAAGTGAGTGATCGTGTGAATTCACGTTGCATGACCTAAGTAATTATTATTCTAACTTAGTCTGTCAGCAAAATAGAGAAGGTACGTATTTTTAGACTGAGTTGCACCACTTTAATCGTAACTAGGTATAACCTTAATCGGTGTTTTTGTATGGAATTTGTCAGTTTTGACGTTTGTAAAAGTAAGATGATAACAACCCAGCCAAAATTTGGTAATATGTATTACCATGTGGACAGGATGTTTCATAATTATTATGGTACAGCGTTGGTCTTATTTGAAGAACTTAAAGATTGATAACCTTTGACAGTCTTCTGATGTTACGAGTAAGGACCTATCCCCAGTAAGTATTATGTGCAAATTTTTAGAAAAGCAAACGCATTAACTTAAGGATTATTATCTAACTAGGTAGGTACCACCTTGAAATTGCAATGGAAATAACAAAAATAAATCAAGCCTGGTTATAGGCTGTTTAGTGATAATATCATACGTAATCTCAAATACTGACGTCAAGTAAGTTACCATATTATAAAACCTTGTATCCACTTGAGCAGACTCAAGCCAGGCAGATTGAAGGCAGACTGTAGCTGCTCAACGGGATACGAGGCATTAGAGCGCGCGCAAAAACCGACAACATCTGGCTCGGTCCGCGGTGACAGTCTCTGCCTCGCGCCTCGTGGCAAGTCGTGCCTCTGGTTGAGGCAGGGTCTCCGTTTGAGCGGCCGCTCTACTTAAAATAGAGATTCGTCATCCAACCGTATCCATGATTGCGTCTCTTACCCAATTGAATCTTATAGGTTTCTCAAAAAGCCAATCGCATACCTATAGATCTTTCTGCGATAACTTTAGTTTTATCCATCCTGTCTCCATCAGGTTGGCGGTCAACCCGGTTACCAGAGACCATTTATGTAAGACCTGCTACCTTGAACGTCATTAGCCTCGCCTACGCAACTAAAATTCAAATTTCAATCCCTGCTTATTTGCAGGTTCTAAGAGTTTCACGTCATAAAATCAATAAAGAACTAGAACTTGATCCCGTACAAAATAAAATAAAAGTTTCATCTGTTTTACAATTAATTGTAACTTCAAACTAAATTATCCAAATACCTGCTGTAGGACTTACTAGACATCAGATGTAAGACTCGCTATTATTAGGCCAGTAGAATTAGATTTTAAATCGGAAATAATTCCTACAAAAGATTTTATTGCTTTAATGGCTTTATTGGTTGCCCATTATGACTCTCCTAGGTTTTCGACTTCGACGGAGTTGTGCTTAAGTGGTGGGGGGGTATTTTCACGCGTACGAAGTTGATTTTGCGGCGTCGAACCTTGGACCAGGTATACGGCTAAGCAATGCAGTCTTAAAGGAGGGTACAAGGAAGAGGCAGCCATAGTAGATAACACATAGTCGTACAGGAGAGTGCAAGTAAGAGGTGCAGCAACCGTAGTTAAGGAACGGCTGGGCCGAACAAGGAGCCTATCCTTGTTCGGCCCAGCCGCATCCAGCTCGTAAGCCTTGATAGGGTTACACTGGTTGAAGCGGCCCCTTTCAAGACTTGGAAGCCTGCGGGTAACGAGCCATTGGACGTGGAGAGGGTCATTAATTATACTTACATTTTCTACTTTGTCGAAGATAAGCACGAGAACGGTTTGTCCGAGACATGAATTTCATCAAATCCTGCAGGATTTAAGTGCCCTTCAATCGTCATGAAGACTAGTTTTCGATAGGGTAAGTCCTTTACGCGGTATATATGTATAACCGGAAAACCCAAAAAACGCTCCTTTCGGGGCCCCCACCACTAAGCACAACTCCGTCGAAGTCGAAAACCTAGGAAAGTCTTAGCGGGCAACCAATGAAGCCATTAAAGCAATAAAATCTTTTGTTGGAATCATTTCCGATTTGATCAATTTTTGTGTTTAATTCTGGCCTATATTTCGTTCTAAAGATCTATAAAAGGTACAGTAATTTGTGTAAACCCTAAGAAATATAATATTATCATTATTATTGTAATATGCACCTGTAGATAATATGAAAATAACGTGTTATAACGGGTATATTAATTACACAATAATATTCACTTACTTACATATTAACTGTATAAAATCCATGTAGGTAGTAACTTAGATTCTACCTATTTCTAATAGTGACCATTAATTTTATTTATTTGTAAGTACAGTCAGCTCCATAGTCACTAAATAAAGGAGTATAAAACATGTCATGTAATAAGCGTCCATCTATACTATATGGTATTATTACGCGGGGAGCTATCGGTTAACCCCAAATGTGCTCGGTGGTGAAGCATACGCGGCGTGGTGCGGTCGGCAACAAGCGCCGTCTCGAAAGTTTTATACGTTTGAACAAGGTTTTTACTGATAAAGAAATAGTTAAATATTTATTTATATTTTTCTTCTACTTACTTTCATGTGTACTACCTCATTGATAATGAATTTTAGTTGCTGATAGGGGTAACCCCTAAGATGGGCGTTGTTTTACAAAACCACACTCTGTATAGCTTATTATATTAGTAAAACAGAGCTGTCTTAATAAATGCATGACATATCTCAGCGTTGCTAAAGTTCATTATCAATGAGTAATAATGATAAGTATTGATAATTGAAGCTAACTGTACTTACTTACAAACTTTGCAGCTTATTGTAAATTAGAATTGTGACAAGAATGCAATAAAATGTTTCAAGAAATACCTAAGTAATAAAATATTATATTGCTTAGCAATAATTCGTAAATAAGCAATAGCAATATAAAATTCACAAATGCTAAAATTGACAGCTGGTATCAACCATTTTGTACCTTTTTTAAAGGTTATTTTGTACCAAAGTCAAAATACTATGGTTTTATTCGACCACGACTCTTAACTTACCGGCGGGCAGGAGCGATAAGCAGGCCACTGCTTTAGTTTTATCACGTCTTGTCTGCGTGGCGTTCGTCATGCATCATACAAGGGCCAATTGTCATCCGTTTATAAAGCCCGCCACTATCTAGGTATAAGCTAAGATGCTCCTGATAGCCGTGGTCGAACGAATAGTAAGGCAGATTATGTTCTAGGATCGTTTCTGCGCCCACTTCATGTCATCAGCACGGGGTTTACATCCCGTTAGGGCCTCAATTATGAACTCTAATGTAGACCAAAAGTGGAGTTTCTCCAGTGGCCAGTTTAACCAGCCAGTGGTGATGCAGAAGTAAGTCTCGTGCGGCGCTACGTGGTGTATCCGGTGGTGGCGGCGAGGCAGCACCACGTGCCATTCTTGCAGACACACTACCCAAGTTGGTAACCCAAAATACGTGTGAGACCATTTGTGGATCTGAAATAGAAAAGTTATTGGGCATGATATTAAGTATTCATTTACAATGCAGAGCTGATGGGAGTGCGATCACCTTTACTTAATTGTTGCGAAGATAAATATGTACTACTATTAAACAAAATAAAAGTACCTATGTCTAGTTAATTTTGTAACCAAGCTTAAGTAGGTACTTCAAAAATTCACCAGTGGGCTGAGTGTGAGCGTTTAAAAATTGTATGAAAATTTTAGTTTTTGAACGTTTCCGCTAGGGGCGCTGTGCAATCCGTCATCAATTCAATTTATTGAGCCCTCAGCTCATTATAATCTCAAGAGAGACAATATTTGTACTAAATGCAGCACAGACCATGAGAATCAATGATATTTATTTATTTTACATGATGTATAACCATACTTATTATTGTTCTGTGGTGTAACAAACAGGGCAAGTAACAGTATCAGTATTCGCAAGTCTTTATTATACAACGTGTCCCAAAATTCAAGGATAAGCCGACGCCACAGGACGGACATAGTCTTGACTACTTTAGGAACAATAAGGAAAAAATCTATCTCAATTATTTTTTTACTTACACAATAAATTATGAAATTACTTAAGTTGCCGATACAAACAAAAAAACAGAAATATTTGAAAAATGGTAGGTAGTCGTGGTAATGTAAAATATCATAAGGGGTGTCAATTTTCGAAGAATTTCGTAATTTATTGTGTAACTTAAAAAATACTACCTTTACATTTAAGTTTCTTGTATTTAGGCTAAGTCTTTATTCAATAAATTTATCTTATCTTATCTTATCTTATCTTAATAATTGAGATATATTTTTTTCCTTATTTTTCCTAAAGTAGTCATGACTATGTCCATCCTGCGGCGCCGGCTTATCCTTGAATTTTGGGACACGTTGTATATTTTTTTCTCTTTCTTTCTTTACATAATTTATTTTGAGTTTTGTCGAATAAGGACATCATGGCAGTTTACCTACTCACCTGGTTGGTCATTGCTACAAATATACAGCATAAGTACCAATAGGCTATCCAGTGAAATTGCTTGTTGATGTTTATGTCATCATAAGTTGTTAGTTGCCATACAATTCGAGCCAGCACGGGTATGGTAATAGCAAAGTTGTCGCCATTTGTTTCTATGAAGTCGTGACGAGTAATTGAAGTAGGATCAATATGGTGTTCACGAAACGGCCGAAGGAAATTCTGGAAAAACCAAGTTTTAATTATAAAATGTATTAAACGGCGAAATTTTACAGACACTTTAATAATATAGCCGTTAGAATAAAGCAATGGACACCTGAATGATATACTTTATTTATATGATCAGATGTAATGCTAAAAATGTGTGTTTGTGTGTGTGCACTAAATCACACCAGCTAATTTGCGTGAAAGACTGAGGCTTTAGTTTATAAAGTGTAATAATAACAATATAATAAATCTAGAAGAGAAATAAAAAATACAGGCATTGCCCTTTCTTCAGCTCGGTTAATTTTCCAAATACAGGGGCATTATTTGGAGAAATTTATCAAATAACCAAAAAAACACGAATTAAAATGCAGATTTTTCTCAAATTGTATCATTTTTTATTATTTGTTGCCATTTTCTGAGTATTTTATGTATTTTTTTAGTATTGCCTGTTATTTAGCACTATTATTGTTTTTATTTTATCAGGATATACCTCTTAGTTTAAAAGTTATTACGTTTTCTTTACAATAAGTAATTGGATAAAAAAAAATCTATAAAAAAAATAAAAAAATCTCAATAAAAATTTGACCTCTTTTTGTCGATAAAAATAGGTCTAGTTTCATCTATTTTCATATGTACACTTTATCGTGACTCACACTGTATAAAAATTCCAAACTTAGTAGGTAGGTACCAAGATATCGATAAGCATTGAATAATAAAATTGTAATAAAATTGATAACTTTGTCAATAAATTATTTATATTCTTTATCAAACAATTCAAATGCCAGCATACATACTATGTTCCGCATATTATAAATCAAATCAAATCAAATCAAATCATTTATTTGTAAAACATAGGTAAATGTATAAATCAGGTGGTACATAATAATGGGTAGAGCTCTATGTTTGGCCTATGAGTGGCATACAAATTATAAGTCCCATATAAAGATACAAAAAAAATAATAGTTACATAATGTCAATTTTTAGAATTTAAATTTAATGCTTACAAAACTATCATGTCAAAATTATATTACAAATTAGTATCAGTCAAATATTCAGTTAATGTATAATATGATTTTCTTATGTGTAATACATACTGTTAACCCAAAATTCAACGATAAGCCGGCGCCGTAGGGTGAACATGGTCATGACTATTTAATAGGAAAAATAAGTAAAAAAAATAATTAAGATACATTTTTGAGAAAAAGTTTGGATGTCTGGATGTTTGTTACTCTTTCACGCAAAAACTACTGAACGGATTTTGATGAAACTTTACAATATTATTGTTTAAAACCCAGAATAACATAAATAGGCTATAATTTATGAAAATCTGTGACAAACGAAAGTTCACGCGGGTGAAGCCGCGGGCAAAAGCTAGTTTTTTCTAAAGTTTAACTAGTAAGTTTTCCTAAACCGTAGGAAAAGTAAGAAAAAAATTGAGATGCATTTTTTTCTTGCTTCTGACCTGCCCTTTCGTTGGGCTACTGATTTGAAGATGATATTTGATAGTACTAAACTAACTTTTTAAGGTTCCGTAGTCCTGACAAGGAACCCTTAATATGGTTTCGATATGTCTGTCTGTTTGTCCGAGGTTTTGCTTGGAAACTATTGGCAATAGAGAGTTGTAATTTGGTGGAGGTATGCCGAGGTGGCCGACAAAACGGTAAAGTAAAATTTTGAAAAAAAAAAAAAAAACACTTTTTTAGGGTAGCTCCCCTACATGTAAAGTGGGGATGATTTTTTTTTCATCTTCTACCCCATCGGGTAGGGTTTCGTTGGATAGGTCTTTTAAAATAACTTGCAAATTATTAAAGTTTAAAGTGCCAATCCCCTTTCGTTGGGCTACTGATTTGAAGATGAATGAAGACGAACCATAGCCTGAGGCAGAGTTACGAATATAATTATAAAGAGGAAAGATTTGTATATTTGTATAGGTAGAATAAGCTCAGAAACTACTGGACCGATTTGAAAAAAAAAGGCACAATTCGATGGCTCCTACGTATAAGGGCGAAACTGCCGCTTACGCCTTTTTCCAATTATTTAAGCAATTATTTCACTTTGCTCTAATCTATAACATCAGTAAGAAAAAAAAATTTTTTTTCCATTAGATACAAAATAAAATTTTAGGCAAATAGGCGTATGTGCAAAACTACGCCACGTATAAAGCCCAATCATACGATTCGTCAATCTATACGAGTAGTTGCTTACATAAACATATATTTTTTATAATCCAAATCTTAAATAAAGCCATGAAAATATTTAGCAAATTGTTTTATTTATAAATTATGACACATTATATAGTTATTTAATTTTTAGCGTTAAGAGTCGCATCTCAAACTAATTTGAAAATTATAAATAACTTGAAAAAATCGAACTGCCTAAGGCATCGTGGGTTCAATTCCCGCCTTAGGCAATTCGATTTTTTCAAGTTATTTATATTTTTTAAAAATATGACACATTATGTTAAAAGACCTAACTAAATCTCGAGCACAGTATATGGGCGTATTTGCGTTAAAACGTAAAACGGTACATTAAACGACTTTTTCTAACTGATTTATTATTGATATAGCACATGATAACAATTAAAATAATTACATGCATAAATAAAGAGAGTAATCGCTTAAAATATTATATTTACGTTGTCATTTAAGTCTCTTTACGTTGAACAATATACATGAAATTATAGAAATATGCCGACGTAAAAGGGCAATGCGTAAAATCTCAAAATATATAAGAAAAATATAAAAATTGATAACAGCAGTAGCAAAAGCATTACATGTTAAGGCTAAATGTGAAATTTCATTAAATTCGTTTTAGTAGGTCAGAAGATATGACCCAAAAATATGGTTCTGGCCACTAAAATGGCTCTCCTGTAAAATTTACTTTTTTCACTTACGCCAGTATACGTAGGAGCCATCGAATTAGATTTAGAATCCTATTTTGTTCCTAACATAGTCATAATAAGACCAACTTATATTTTTTTTATTTGTATTTTTTAAATTTATTGTTAAATACCTCCATCTTTTATCTACCCTCAGTTGGACTTGTTGGTGTTTAAGATTGCCACAGCCTAAGCTTTCAAAATTTTGCTGTGATAATAAGACAGCTAATGGTGCAGGTGCAGGTGCAGGTCATAACAGATACATGTGAATAAATCAAAGTATAAATCCCATTGTAATCTGTCTCGATAGAGCAGTGGTTCTTAACCTTTAAGTGACGAGGGACCATTTTATCAAATTTCTGTCTTGTCAGGGACCACTTATATTTTTTTCAAAATCCTATGAAAGGAGAGGTCCATTTCTCGCCCACTGTGCGCCGTTTGCGTTGTGTTGACTCGACTCATCACGTCACGTCACTTGTTTATTACGATGTCTTCGTGGACCACTTGCAATGCCTCCAGGGACCACCAGTGGTCCGCGGACCACCGGTTAAGAACCACTGAGATAGAGAATTGAATTGATAGAGAGAGGTAGTTACCTACATAAAAAAATTCAGCAGGACTTGTTTGTCGAACTTTAAACAATGACATGATAAGTAAATACTTAAGTCTAAGGCTCTTGCTATATGCTCAATTACTGGATTTTAAGTTTAGTTGTCCACTTCAACCTAAGTAGATCAAAATATCCCGATAAGTACTACCCGTTCGCGCTAAGTTTGCGCCGCACAGTAGTTTGATTTTAAAAATAGGTGGACATACGATCGAAAGTCATAATTTCACCGAAACAAAAATTGTTTTGGATAGCATTTTGAATGCTGATCAACATTTGTCATTATGCATTTTTCGATAAAACGAGCCTTTCATGCTTAAAAAAAATATGACAAGAAAATTTGTATGGAGAAAAATCTTTTTTATTTTTTTTCTGGCTACTGTTGCAAACTGTAGCGGTCAAACCTTATATAGTCGTAAGTACCTATGGTGCCTAACATTACTACATAAATACTTTTTGCGGGCACGCGCGGCGAAGCGAGTAATGGACATGCAAAATTTTAAATATTTTTATTTATTCATTATTAATTTAAATGCACTTAAAGTAATTATTAATAGATAAATATACTTAGTCTAACTTACTACAGCCCCCTATTACCTCATTTCACGCTAAAACCTTTCAAACTAGAACCTAAGTTTGTAGGTGCTAGGTAGTCTAAGTTGTCTTTATTGTCATTATAATATTCACTACTGGTCTACTGGTTATCGTGTAAGATAGATTAGATTTATATCAACCCTGTACCTAGGTATATACCTTCTTGGCACTTATAATACCGACATACACGATTAAAAAAAGTCTTCAAACAAGAACCCTTGACTTCAATGGTTATGAAAGATTTTTTAACTTTCTAGAGTAGTCCTGACTGAATAGATCGTTAAATCATTTTGACTGTCATAATCGATTACAGTAGGTAGCGGGATAGTTTCAATTTTGATAGAACTGTAATTTCCAGTTCTTCTGTTGAATAGTCTTATACTTTCGCAAAAATATTCTTTTTTTTTGGCTCCTTTAAAGAGGTGTAAGTTTCTTTCCCTTCGTCTTAAAAGATAACGTACATAACACCTTTATAAGTAGCTTCAAACATAAAGCATACCTTTACCCAATCATCTAACTGAGAAAAATCTGAAATCCGACATTTTTCACCTTCTTCCATTCATGTCTTCAATTATTATTATCTTCGTTCAAAAAACAATCAAAAAAAGATATTTTAGCCTATTCACTTATCTTGATCAGAGTGTTAAAAATAATCAAAGTCACTCACATACTTAGTTTTTCCGAAAGAATCCAATAAGCAGGTTTGCAGTACACCAAAATGTTATCACATTATCTGCACCATGTATCAGCAGTTTTTGTGTACGTTAGCTGGCATATAAAACTATAGGTAGAGGTGTACATAATGGATCTGCAATAATGTGTGGCAATACGGCTCGGAAACGTGGCCTCTCAATATAGGCCTTATAAATAAGCTCAAAATTGCACAACGTGCTATGGAGAGGGCTATGCTCGGTGTTTCTTTACAAGATCGAATCAGAAATGAGGAGGAGATCCGTAAACGAACCAAAGTCGTTGACATAGCCCAACGGATTATAGCCCGACGACCTCATAAAGGTAGCAGGAAGGCGCTGGATGCAGGGCAACACCAAGCGGCCATTTGGAAATCATTGGGGGAGGCCTATGTTCAGCAGTGGACGTTCTATGGTTGAAATGATGATGGATGATGAATAATGTGTAGAAGAGGGTTACGGATATTTCCATTTATGATGGAATTATTTGACTAACTGAATGGAGAGCCATAAAAATGTATTGTTTACTATATGGGTTGAAACCCTTACTGAACCCACTACCTACTGTAATCGATTATGACAGTCAAAATGATTTAAGGATCTATTCAGGACTACTCTAGAAAGTTAAAAAATCTTTCATAACCATTGAAGTCAAGGGTTCTTGCTTGAAGACTTTTTTTAATCATGTATGTCGGTATTATAAGTGCCAAGAAGTAGGTATATACCTAGGTAAAGGGTAGATATCTACCTAATCTATCTTACGCGATAACCAGTAGACCAGTAGTGAATATTATAATGACAATAAAAACAACTTAGACTACCTGGTACCTACAAACTTATGTTTTAGTTTGAAAGGTTTTAGCGTGAAATGAGGTAATAGGGGGCTGTAGTAAGTTAGACTAAGTATATTTATCTATTAATAATTACTTTAAGTGCATTAAAATCAATAATGAATAAATAAAAATATTTAAAATTTTGCATGTCCATTACTCGCTTCGCCGCGCGTGCCCGCAAAAAGTATTTATGTAGTAATGTTAGGCACCATAGGTACTTACGACTACATAAGGTTTGACCGCTACAGTTTGCAACAGTAGCCAGAAAAAAAATAAAAAAGATTTTTCTCCATACAAATTTTCTTGTCATATTTTTTTTAAGCATGAAAGGCTCGTTTTATCGAAAAATGCATAATGACAAATGATGATCAGCATTCAAAATGCTATCCAAAACAATTTTTGTTTCGATGAAATTATGACTTTCGATCGTATGTCCACCTTTTTTTTAAATCAAACTACTGTGCGCCGGTCCGTGGAATGCGCGTCCCCTTCCCCAACCGCAATTAATGTGTCTTATTTTACGCAAATACACATTTTTTATCAATAAAAACTATTTTACATGTAGTTTGATAAAGTTATACATAGATGCTTCCTTTCGAGTGACGTCATATCGCCAGCGGCAAACTTACAGCGAAACGAATAGTACTGCTCATAGTTTTTTCATCGAACTCCCACGGGATAGGCAAGTAATATTTTCAGGCATTATAGATAATTATATCATGCATCAATATTAATTAAGAATGGATGCCAATTTTCTAGGACAACGGAGAAAAAATGTTTTCTGAAAATCATAAATTATTAAATAATTCCTAAATTACTGCAGCAATAACCATTTATTTTTGCATAAAGGTAGACGTTATAGTGATAGGTAAAATTTACAAAATTCTGACTTAATGCAATTTTTTTAGAAAATATGCTTCTAAAACTGTTTTTTTATAAAATCACAAAATCGAATATTTCTTCGAAACTAAGCAAATACAACTACTAGTTCCTTCATCAATTTTATACATAATAGTAATATCTAACGATTGAATTAATAAAACAGGGATGTCCGCTTCTAAGCCAAAATAAAACACTGTGCAGGGGTGGTAAGTATTGTGGTTGAAACTTGAATAGGTGGCGTGACGTCACAGTACCGCCTATGTTTGAGTTCCACGCGAAAATAATTATGGAGGTAATTTAAATAATTAATCAGCCATTTCTTGATGGATTTAAAAAAGAACATCACTGTCTTTCTAGTTTTGGTCTATATTTTAATCCCATTCAGTGAAATACACTCGCGAGCAAAACTATGGAATCACTTCCATGAAGTTGTTTCCACGCGATCTTGTGTACGAGTAGTAACGAATTTGTTAGTAACAAAAAAAGTAGCACCATTTTTAAGATTAAACTTTTAACTTTAAATTGATACCAAATTCATTTAAATCACACCAGTATTTAAAAAGATATCCCGGCTGATGTGAAGAAGTAAGGAAAAAGACATGTATCAACTGTTTGATACGTCGCGAGTTGCGGCCTATTTACCCCCTATAAAAGCACGTGTTTTAGGATTTCTTCTTTCACACGTTGATCCATACACATCTCCGCTTCTTTTGACACTTTACCTGGGATTCTACACCTTCAGAAGCAGCATAAATCGTTGCACTATTGCAAGAAGGGCTCAGCCAGCGGGCTGCTGTCGCACGTAAGCTCCACATAAGCCAGTCCTGGGTTTCGAAAGTTTTAAGACGTTTTCGGGAGACTAGTGGCTTTATCCCGAGACCAAGTTCTGAACAGCACCGGTGCACATCGCAGAGAGATGACTGTTTTTTCATGTCAACCTCTCTATGAAATCGTCATTTGACTGGTATCGACGTCCACTAAGAGCTCAGAAATGTTCGTAGGATAGCTGTTAGCGAGTGGACAGTTCGTCTAAGATATAAGCAATAGAATTTGACTCCAAAAAGGCCTGCCACAGGCTCGAAACTGATGGCAGGTCAGCGAAAAGCACGCTTTCAATTTGCTAGTACACATCTCGATGGGAAGTCGAGCAACCCACCCCCATTAGCCACTGTTTCAGTGAACCAGCACTGCACTAATCGCTCCCCAGGCCGCCTATAGACCCGACCTCTTCGACTACTGCACATTCATTGGAGAACAAAACTCGCCTATTACTCACCTTCCCATCAAAATAAGTGCGAGCTAATTGAAAGCGTGCTTGTCGGTGACCTGCCGTCAGTTTCGAGCCTGTTGCAGGCCTTTTTGGAGTCAAATTCTATTGCTTATATCTTAGACGAACTGTCCACTTGCTAACAGCTATCCTACGAATTTTTCTGAGCTCTTACTGGACGTCGATACCAGTCAAATGACGATTTCATAGAGAGGTTGACATGAAAAAACAGTCATCTCTCTGCGATGTGCACCGGCGCTGTTCAGAACTTGGTCTCGGGATAAAGCCACTAGTCTCCCGAAAACGTCTTAAAACTTTACTTTCGAAACCCAGGACTGGCTTCTGTGGAGCTGACGTGCGACAGCCCGCTGGCTGAGCCCTTCTTGCAATAGTGCAACGATTTATGCTGCTTCTGAAGGTGTAGAATCCCAGGTAAAGTGTCAAAAGAAGCGAAGATGTGTTTGGATCAACGTGTGGAAGAAGAAATCCTAAAACACGTGCTTTCATACGTAAATAGGCCGCAACTCGCGACGTATCAAACAGTTGATATTATGTCTTTTTCCTTACTTCTTCACATCAGCCGGGATATCTTTTTAAATACTGGTGTGACTTAAATGAATTTGGTATCAATTTAAAGTTAAAAGTTTAATCTTTAAAATGGTGTCACTTTTTTGTTACTAATAAAATCGTTAGTACACAAGATCGCATGGAAACAACTTCATGTAAGTGATTCCATACTTTTGCTCGCGAGTGTATAATGTTTTCAACATCACGAAATGTCAAACACAGCACCAGTAGGTAAGCAACGATCGCGGCGTTCGACTGGGTAGCGATTTTTTTACTAAATTATTCTAATTATTTATTTTTTATTCATTCTTATTCAAGTTTATGTAATAGTAGCACGAAAGCCTCTTCAATTGAAACTATTATAAAATTAAAAATGCTTATGATTAACAAGCAACCCAGCTATGCATGGTTGTAGAGTAAAGCTTTAGAAAAATTTCATTCAAACAACACATAAAACGTGCCTAGATGATTTGTGGAAGAAAGATCATTTAATTATATTATGCACAAGCACTTTATTATTATTATCGTTTCATTTTTGTCTGAATAATTACTGCCACAGGACATTTTATTGCTAAACATAGACCTCCCCAATGTTTTCCAGATTGGCCAGTTGATAGAGGCCAAAATTGTGTGGAATTTTACAAAGACTAGCTCTAAAATACCAAACAACAAAAACAGTTATCAGTGTATCAGTCTTCAAGCCTAAACATAAAACAAAAATCTTGTGTTTTTAGTATAGAAGATTAATATGTTATCACAGCAATGTAACACTATTAATTTATCTTGAGAAGTTATAGAAAAATAAGATATACAGGATCATTGAAGAATAGAAGGCAAAGCAGACACGCATGTGGCATGATGACAACTTATGGATTGCATTATCAAAAATATTATGATTACTTTGCCTATGAGAGGTAAGTCAACAGTGCCCCAAGTGTCTGCAGCCCAGTGTACCACGCCTGAAGCAAAATCTGCTGTTAAAACACCGGCAACTGCTGCAAATAATAGCGACACATCGGCACATATGTGTCTGGCCATGAGGATTCCAGCACAAATACATAATGTGCAACAAACCACCACACACACCCATTCCTGGAGCCTTTTGCCTGTTGAAAAAAATTGTTATATACCAAACCGAAACCACTACGAATATTGCCATTTTTATCTTGAAATCATATCATACAGCTAGTTATGTACCTACTGAACATGTGTTATGCACACGTCAACACATATTCAGTAGGTGTAGGTAGGAATCAGTATATCAACAACTTACATCAGTAACACAACACCCTTGGTATACATGTCTATATGTTTATTTATGATTTCTGTTCAATAACTATATGACATACTACAAAGTTAGTACTTAATAGGTACATTGTTTTATACAGTATGTTGTGCTTAAAAATTGCATTAAAACTGGCAAATGTATAGCTATAATATGCCTAGTGTTTATAATCGGAAATTTTGCATGTACTGAAATGTTTTATACATTCAAATAAGTTTGACTTTGACGTGACATCAATACCTCCTAAAAAACTCTTTTTAATTTATCTAATTATTACTCACCTGGACTATAAAGTTCGGCCAATTCTTGTGCGCCACGGTGCCGTGGACCCCAGCGTGGCTGAGTGCCTACTTCACTTGATGATTGAGTATTCGCATTAGGATCATCCTCTGACATGGAATGCTCAAGAATTTGTCTTTCCGTTTTTACTGGCGCAAGTAATGTTGTTGCCATGGTGCTGGCGTATTCAAAACGTTCACAACCAAGTCCAGTAAGGCCATCCCTTTTAGAACAAGGGGGAATAGGCAAAGGTAAAGCCATTATTCAATAATAACCTATAACAACACTTCAAATGGCTTATCTGTTCTTATCTTATTGACGATGATTTTTGGTAGAAATTACATATCAATCAATCAAAAGATTAACTCGTAAAACACGGTTCGCAAACACTGACCAAACAATGAATGAAAGAGGAGGGATCGCTAACGTATGATCGTAATCAATCGTAATCGTAATCAATACAAAAAAAAATAGTAGGTAATTAGGTATATTGAATGACATTTATTAAACGTTCCGAAACCCAAAAATCCTTTTCTTCAATGACATACCTAATAACTTTTGGAATATTTTTTCCGCAATTTTTTCCAGCCGCTAGAAAGCTCAATAAATAAAAATAATTCATGGTTATAACAAATAGCAAACTAAGAGACAAAATTTCTTGTCCTAAAACGATAAAAAAGGCAACAATGATGTAAAGAAAACAAAAATGAAATCTAAAAAATCTAAATAAATAATATGATAGAAGGCGAAACTACGCAAATCGGAACGTATATAGTTTATTTGTCAAAAGGACGGTACCACGCTCTCAGTGTTAGCGGTTTTTTAAACTGTCACCAAACGTCAATGCCACAATTGGCCATTATTCTTATTAATGAACACTTAGACGTTTTTCATTGGCCAAAAGAGCGATATTTGTTCGATAACTTCAATAGAATCGTTTGCAATAGAAGCGTAGTACCTACTAGTAATAAAAAAAAAAATAATGAATTTGATGTGATGATGTGTAATGTGTGTGAAATCCGTCATTTTCGCAGATAATTATTTATATTAAAATTTTTAATACGAATTATCGTCAACTGTAGATGTTAAATGATTTATATTTGATAAAAGATGGACATGAGAGCAGCAAAACTAGAATTAGCCAGAAAAAAGGTAAGGAATTTTTGATTACCTACACTTCGGCAGAATGCTATGATGTTGTCTCATCCTTTGCCCCACTAAAGCTAACACAAGTATCCGTCACTGTACGACTGGATATTTAAAGATAAGTCTGTAGTAGGTACCTAGTTTGAATTATAAAAAAACATAATAGATATTTCTGATCATCCCATATAGATGGGATGATCAGAAATACGTAGATAAGTAGATACGGTAGGTAACCTTCCAATTGTAGGTGCCACAATAGAAATCCACATACAAACTCCCACTGAATTCTATTAGGCTCAGCAGGTTGTGAGTTGACAACTGATAAATAAATATAATTATTCTTACTAGTTAGTTATCAAAGAATTTTATTTATTATACTAGTTATGATGTACAGTTACCGTAAAATTTTGAATTTCGTCAAATTATAATCTGCCGTACTTGGATTACAATCTAGAACCTTTTTTTTTTACGGGGAAAAAATGCGTTGAATCGCATACCTACCCTGCGGGGACAGGGGGTTATGTGGGGCTCACCACGTCAGAAGGACGAGGCATACCCACTAAAAAGACCCCGGTGCTCCGTCACTCGCCATAAGTGGGAGGAGACTGTGGGTTTCCGGACATAGCCTTCTCTACCACAGCCCCTCCCGGCACAATCTAGAACCTAACCTAACCTGTTAGTTTACAATCTCATGCATTATTTATAAACTGACGGGAGTTCACAATTTCATGTTGACAACATTGACATCGTATAAATAAGTGTCTAGTTTATTACATTGCTTTTCATTTTGAGATTAACATACCTTTTGGTCAATGCTATTTTGAAATTATTGACTTTAGAATGTGTTAATTGTGGCTTAAAACTTAATTAAGTACTTTTTATTTTCTGCATTATTTTAGCTCAGGGATCATCAAGAAAAAAAATTAATTACTACACATAAATCCGAAGTGGATACCATTGATAGTACTAGTTTGTCACAGAACCCTAGTGCTCTTGATAACAGTGAACTTACTGAAGGCAATAAAAATGTTGATAATAATGCTGCTAAGATATTTGATCAATCTGAACCTTTAGATTTGAATGTAAATGTTACGCAAATACTTGTTGCCAATAAAAGGAACTTAGAAGAACAGGTAGCAGAATTACAATTAAAATGTGACCAACTAGATTCAGATTATAAGGCTGAAATCAACAATCATAATAATGCTAGACAACAAGTGTTATTTTTGCAAAACGAATTAAAAGATTTGATGGATAAGTATGGGGCTGCCACGGAAAACAGTTTATTAATGAGTGAACATATTAAAGAGTTAAATAATTTAAAAACATCCCTTACTGATGATAATAACAATTTGACTGAACAACTAGAATTCACCAAATCAATTTTGACTTCAAAAGAGACAGAAAACACCAGTCTACTTAATCAACTCCATTTTCTTCAAAATGAATTAGATTGTACAAAATTACAATTGCAGCAACTTACAAGTGGATCAAATGTTTTAATTGCTCATAATGATGCTAAAGTTGATAATCAAGAATTGATACAAAAAATAAAGAATTTGGAGGAACTTTTAAAAGGAACACAAAAAGAGAAAGACCAAATTAATACTCATTATGAGCACTATGTTGCAGAATTAAATCAGCAGTTAAAGACTACTATGTTAAAAAATGAAGAATTTTCAAAAGAAATTTGTAATCTTTCTAACAGGGAAAGTAGTCTCATTGATCAAATTAGTGAGATGGAAATAAGGTTACAAAGTGTTCAAGGAAATCACGATAAAACTGTTGAAATCACTACTATAGACAATGGAGAATTAAAAGAACTTCATGATAAATGTACAAAAGCTCAGGTAAGTTCTCCTTCTGCTTGTCACAACCATGGTAATGATTTCAGTTTAGATTATGCATCTTAGATTTTGGGTAGCTACCTCCCCCCTCCATCATACCCCTTCGCCCTTTCAGCATCATCATCATTTCAGCCATAGGACGTCTACTGCTGACAGGGTTCGAAATTATCAAGATAATTCCGCTTCATAATAATTATCGGATAATTATCAGATAATTATCGGATAATTATCAACAGTATAAGATACATTTGTTTCATAAGAAATTCAGATTGCGAATGTTGCTTTATGTTTTTGGTTGCTGATTGTTGTCAAGTTACCTATTGCTAGTCGCATAAAGCTTGGAAAATAGATAAATATTTTGACGCTAGATAACTTACTGATCATTCTGATCATTGTGGAGCTAAATAGATACGTTTTGTAACTATCAATGTTGATTAACACCCACCACTAGACGCAAGTGCGGAATACACGTTCGAAAACTTCGAATACAGTTCATTTTCATGAGCGCATTTTTTTGTTATAATCAACCGATAATTATCCATCTGTTATTATCACGATAATTATCCTTTCGAACCCTGACTGCGGAACATAGGCCTCCCGAGGAGGCCCTCCCCCAATGAATTTCATAATTACTGGTAATAACCGCGTCTAAGCGGCCTGCATCCAGCGCCCTCCTGTAGTTTGTCGGTCCACCTTGTGGGTGGACGTCCCACGCTGCACTTTCCGGTACGTGGCATCTTCTCCAAAACCTTGCTTGGAAATGTTTGATTTAGGGGATATCAAATTCTGTCTCTGTTTCTCTGTGTCGCTTTCACGCCTAGACCGATTTTGATTTGGCATAGAGATCATTTGAGTCCCAGGAAAGGACAGGATAGTTTTTATCTAGGGTTATTTTAAAGGGGGGGGGGTAGTATCATATAGCTCATCTCATGACTGCCGCCCCGACGTGCCACCCCGGCCCCCCCGCTATGCCCTGCGATAAAGTTTTTCTGTGTCAGACAAACTAAGAAAGAAATATGAATAAAGTAAATAATAATAATAAATCTTTAATCTAGGTAATAACTTAACTATTTTTCTACTGTTTAGTGCACTTTTTTTGGAGTCGGTTTAATTTCACTCAGCATTACCGAGAGGGGGAGGACTATTAGGGGCAGTGTTGGCAAAAAGTTAATCTGATTAATGATTAAAATCATTAATTAATCATTAACCAAAAATTTTGATTAAGATTAATTAATCATAATCATTAATCGTTAATTTGATTATTTGATTAACTATCTACTATTTTCATAAGAAAAGGGTTGGGGGTGTATGAAAAGGTACTTATATAATGTCTAGCAAAGGGGGGATCTGGAGTTGTACTGTCGTTTTCCCAAAAAACTGCGTCAATTTTCACTACTCAAAACCATCAAAACACATCGCACTAGTTTTGTTTCTCACAATTCCTTCTACTCTTCCGGTATCCTCCAGCAAAAATGGGTCAGGAAAGAAGTTAAGCGGGCTGGCTGACTATAGGGGAGAAGTCCCCTATCGTCAGCCAGCCCCTAAGAAGTGCTAAACTAGGAGGTTTTGCGTGTTGGGGAGGTGCAGGAGACTTCGTACCAGAAGTTTCAGGGGAGGCTAGGGGTGGGGGGCAGGTGGTGGGAGTGTGGGGTTGCAAGTAAGTGCTGGAACGGTGAAATTAAAGTGGACTGATATCCTCCTACGGGAGGTCGGAAGACTGCACCGGAAGTTTCAGCGAGGGAAGGGGGCGGGGGGCAGTCTAGGTTACCTTATATTTATCTAGGTATGACCTGTCATAGAATTGTAACCTAAAACCAAACATCTAATATTAGAATTCAATGTTTTATTTAACATTGTTTTCGATTTTAAGAAGTTAATCAAGTTAATCAAATTAATGATTATTGATTAATGATTAACAAATTAATCATGATTATGATTACTTTTTTAATCATGATTATTTTAATCAGGATAATTTAATCATGATTAAAATTAATCAAATTAATTAATTGATTAAAAAATTAATTGATTAGTGCCAACACTGATTAGGGGGTAGCTTCTATCCTCCCAACCCCTACCCTTCCCTAAAATCGTGGACGCTAAAGCTGAGGGAAATAATAAGTAAACCTACTTTTGAATTTATACTTTTAGTAAAGCCCGGTTTCCACTAAAGCGAGCGGTTGAAGTGTTTGCGATCATTTGCATTTTTGTTACTATGTAAGACCCGCAATACCTAAGGTTCTATCTATAAGTATTTAATTAACCTTTTTTTTTTTCAGAATGAACTGCAAGATTGTATGAGAAAATACGAAGAACTTTTTGACTTATACAAAAAAAGTGAACTCAGAGTTCAGGAGCTACAAGAGGAAATCAACTCCAACAAGGCCCACGATAATCTAAGCTTGACGAAATTAACAGCTGATATTGCCAGTGATAAAATTGCTGCGCAGAGAGCTACTGAACAAAACAAAAAATTAAAAACCAGTATACAAGAACTTGAGGAATCATTTGTTAAAATGGTTAGTAATTTTAAAACTGAACCTGAATAAATACGCCTATCGGTCGTTTGGCCGAGTGGTTCGTGTATTATGCAAAGGTTTTAGATTAATATAATAATACTCTTGTAATACCTCACATAAACGTGTGTCATTTTGTATACACGAACTTATTGCTCTGGGTGTGTCCTATGCATATTTATTTTATTTAAAAACTATTGCACACAACAAAATTTGGAGCACCTACAATTAAATATTAAAATACCTACATTTTTATAAAGTGATATAATTAAATGATCAGCCGTAATAACATTTCGTTAGCCACTAAAAACAGCATCAAAATCATTTGGTTACCGTTAGCCAACAAATATTTGATTTGTAAAAAAAAGATCGTTCAGAAATCCTTGTGTCGCAAATAATCTTGATATTGTTCAGCAATTTAATCGTAAAATAGGCAGCATAAAATAATATGGGTTTGCGTAATAAATAGTCAATCCGTAAAATAACTACTTGGTCAGAAGAATTAATAAATTGGTCAGCAGCATAATTAATTGAATTGCATTTTCCATGCATGTGCGGGCGCACCGCACGCTGTGGGTGTCCGCCACGTGTCCGCAATGGGCAGATTTTTATACCAATTAAAACAATGTGTATTATCGTTTTAACTTGAATACTTGATTATAACGGTTTTTAGGAATGTTATAAAAGTATAACAAATAACAATATTATCAATTTTAATTTTCAAAAAGTTTACTTATTATAAATGTATTCACATGAACATTTTTACAGAGTCAAGATAAATTGGAGTTGACTGAAAAGCTAGCTGCCGAGAAATTTTTAAATAGAGAATTAACGATTAAGTTGGCTGACATTGAGGAAAGGAGTAAAGACCTTCATGTGAAACTAAGAGCTAAGGATGAAGAAATGATTCGATTGCAAATGAACTATCGGGAAATGGAGAAAGAATTAGAAAACAAGTTTAATGATGTTAAGAAAACTTATGAAACAACTACGCATTGCGATTCTCATGGACAGAAAGAAAGCTTAAAAGAGGCAAATTCCTTATTAGAAGCTAATTTCGACAACTCTATATTGGACACAGCTAATAACAATGCAAGTTTAGATGAGATAATAAAAAAAACTGAAAAACTAAACATTCCTAAAGAAGATGCCATGATAAAATTACAAGAACGTTTTTTGAAAATAATGGGAGAAGTAGCCGACCTATCAGACGAAAAGCATAATTTGGAACATATTATTCTTCAGTTACAGAATGAAACAGATACTATATGTGAATATGTTGCTTTGTATCAACAGCAAAGAAGTTTATTAAAAAAACGCGATGAAGAAAGAAACGCTCAAATTAAATTGTTTCAAATCGAATGTGATAGACTGAAAACACAATTAGAAGAGTTGAGCAGAATCATATTGAAATTTGCAGAAGACAAAGAATTGTTTGCATACTTTCAAGTGGAACATAGAAAAAATGACATGGAAAAAATTAGGAACTTACTTGTTAACTTAAAAAATAACACATTAATCGATCCGAAAAGCAGTTTAGAATTAAGTAATGTATATCCATGTAATTGTTGCTCTGGTAATCTAATTGATGTATAACTCTAATTTATCGTTGGAACACGTTTTTGAGACGGAGCTGTGTTCACTTAATGTTATGGATGTACCTACACGTTTTCTTACGATTTGTGGTCATGGAAATGTACATGGGCGATGAAACGATAAAAGTAATGAAAATCATTCAATTGAAAATACTAAACTAAATATGCTAGTGTTACGATTTGGTTCACTACAACAGGCGAGTGGCGGGACTTAAACCAGCATTCCTCGGATCTCGAATCGGCCTGACCGACACTATTGTGTCAGTGCTCACAAATAGCTTTAGACGCATGTTACTTTATGCAAACGTACCATCCCCATGACACAACAACACTCTACTTCCCTTAATTAAGATGTGACATTTTAATGAGACTTCCATCTCACCTTGCTTCTTATGAAAATGAGATGTTGATTGAACTTGCATACGTACCTTTTATTTATTCGTATAGTATTATTTATCTATCGCGACAGAGTAAGTCCGGCACGTGCTCGAAAATAATTCACAAAGCAATATAAAATATGTGCAATATTATTGCAATTAACTTGGAACTAATTTATTTATTTAAGGACAACCAACAAAACATACACCATACATTCACAGTTTCCTTATAAATAAATTAAGCTAAGGTGTTGCCTTAATTAAAGGTTGCCACGACATGCACAGAATGTTGGATAACAATAACGTTGCCAAAGTGACAGAAAACAATGAATTATATTAACTAACTGTCGGAGTATACAATTCAGAAATAATCTGGGTAAACCCACCCTACAGCCCCTACAAATATACGGCCCATACTTAGTTTAGTTAAAATAAGTTACTTTAACTTTAACAAACGTCAAAAATCTATCAAAATCTTTACAAAATACACTGGTTATCGTAAAGGTGCGTACGGATTGCGCGTACTCTGGTACTCGTACTCTCCATGTATGTATGGACTAGGCGTTCCGGATACGCGTAAACTGAGTACGAGTACCAGGGTACGCGCAATCCGTACGCACCTTAATAGTTACTGTTAAAGTTGGGTGGTGCGGTGCAACGTGCCTAAGAATTAAACACGTAACGCCGCTGCTACCAGTACTACTACTAGAACCACAGATATGGATTAGAGTAGATACAGCAAGTTGATCGTCAAAGCGTGCCATTCCGATATGTCCAAATGGACATACATGGTCGAGTGATGTTCATGTAATCCGATTACAACAATCGGTTACGATGATTTTACGAGGACAGTAGTACGAACACGGTAGAAAGAAGAAATTATTTACGGATTGAGAATTGTAATTAACAGCACAAGTAACAAATAATTAATTAGAATAAAGTAGCAGTAGAAGAAGTGTAAAGTAGCATTGTTTTTAATACATATCCTGCGATGTACTCTTAAGAGTTAAAACCATGGTCCCTGTATGTGGTGCACTCATACCGATCCCAAGGAACCGTACTTACTCATAACAATAAGACACACACTGATGCTTGTCTGTATTCATGCACTTGACAAATGTATGTCTTGAAACGCTGGTAGGGTAAAAAAAATAACGAGATTTGACGATTTGTAAGAATTAATTTATTTTAAAAAGGTAAATAAAGATGTTTTTGATTTTGTATTTAACAAATTATCAGTTTTATCGGAATTAATTAATTTTCGAATCGAGTCACACGATATCATTCGATGACTTTGCAAATGCAGTACGATGATACGATTACTTTTACGTTGCGGCAATCACTAAAATTCGCTAAAATGACACTAATGACGTTTAAAAAGTGGCACGCTCGGCTTCATACAATTTTTGACACATGCTGCATCTATCCTTATCTGTGACTAGAAGTGAAGTGAGACAGATGCGCGGCGGACTTACGCCTCAGAGGATTGTCAATATAAACTGTCACACCTACACTCGAGTTGTACGTTACATAATTATTATTAATTGTATAAATAAATGCTGTTATTTTCTATTCATATTTTTATTGCTAACTTACCTCTCAGGCAACAGTGGCATTTCCATGGTCAAGCAGCGACATTTGTGCCCCCCGTACTTTTTGAGAAATTGTTAATGTCGCTGCGGTAACGTTTCGCAGATTTCCATATCTTCGGAACGACTTGATGGACAGATACGATTTTTTGTTAGCAGATGGTATGTGATTAGTGCCATAGTCATTATTAAAAAAAAAAACGCAAGGCATATGAATTAGATGGGTTTCTGTGAAAATCGAAAATAGCCTCTAGCTCTTTAACCGCATAAGAAAGGCGCTCTGTGATTGCAGTTGGCAGATGTCTGTTAGAAATATGAATCGTCTGTCTAATCGTCTGTGAAAATTTTGAAACCCTCTGTCTAATTTTAGATTAAATAAATTAATTTTAGAACTGTAAATGGCTCACTTATTTCGAGCCTCAAATAAGGCAATATTTAAGAAGATAACTGCTTTTCATGGTAATCAATCTGCAGTGCTTACATGCAAATAAATGTATACCGAATTTCAGCCTTATGGCCTTCCGTATTTGGTCGTATAATAGTCGAAAAGCTCTCGTTGCGTTGTTTTATTGATTATATTATCGGTTAATTACAAACCGTAGAAGGCTGAAATTCGGTATGCATTTATTTGAATATAAGCACTGCAGATTGATTACCATGAAAAACAGTTATCTTCTTAAATATTGCCTTTTTTGAGGCTTGAAATAAGTGAGCCATTTTTAGTTGTAATATTGATTTATTTCATCGAAAATTAGACATAGGGTTTCAAAATTTTCACAGAAGGTACATATTTCTAATAGACATCTGCCACTGCAATCACAGAGCGCTTTTCTTATGCGGTTGAAGAGCTAGAGGCTATTTTCGATTTTCACATCTACCTAATTCATAATATGATGCCTATTATAATATGAATTTAAGCCTTACGTTTTTTTTTTGGAATAATGACTATGGCACTAATCACATGCCACCTGCTGACAAAAAATCGTATTATGTATGTCCATCAAGTCGTTCCGAAGATATGGAAATCTGCGAAACGTTACCGCAGCGACATTTACAATTTCTCAAAATTTAATTTAGTACTAAACATGTTGTGTACGCTGATTTTGGATCTCTGTTTAGTTATTTAATATTTTGTTAATTTCATGGCTATATAATTGAAAGTGATCTGTTTGTGTACCTATTTTAAATAAATAAATAAGGGGGGCACAAATAATGTCGCTGCTTGACCATGGAAAGTCACAAATATAAGCTACCTATTGAGATACTTTAAATCTGGCTAAGGCTAATAGGTAAAAATCATGTCGCTGCAGTAACGTTTTCAAGCATTACTACAGCGCAATCTTATTTTCTCCATTTACTCCGAAACCTTATTGGGCACAAATGCAAGATTCTCGGCACATTTACAGGATATAAGGCACTAACTTTTCCACAGATGCACATCTTGATTAGCGTCACCATGTCGCTGAGGTAACGCACACAGATTAACTCATTTAAGTTGCAATTATGCATTTTTAAATCTCACGTGAGATTAGGTGGAGGGGGTTGAGCAAAATCTCACGGAATCTCACCAAAAATAGCCAAAATTGTCTCCCGTAACCCGTAATTAATGGATACCCTCCTACCATCTTGTTATGACACTGGTAGGTACTAGATACCTACCTATACAACTAGCTTTTACCCGAAAACGCTGGATTATTTTCGCATGCGTGTTGACGCTTCTGTTCGATCAAATTACCTCAGTTAACTCAGTTACCTTTTAATGGTAGGTATCGACGTTGAAGTGACATTACCTTCTATCATTTTTAGGGTTCCGTAGCCAAATGGCAAAAAACGGAACCCTTATAGATTCGTCATGTCTGTCTGTCCGTCCGTATGTCACAGCCATATTTTCCCGAAACTATAAGAGCTATACTGTTGAAACTTGGTAGGTAGATGTATTCTGTGAACCGCATTAAGATTTTGATGCAAAAATTAAAAAATAATAATAAATATTGAGGACTCGGGGTTACTAAGAACTGAAACTCAAAAATTTTTTTTTGATCAAACGTACGTGTGGGGTATCTATGGATAGGTCTTCAAAAATGATATCGAGGTTTCTAAAAAAATTTTTTTCTAAACCGAATAGTTAAGCGAGACAGACGCTTCCAAAGTGGAAAAAAGTTGGTCCCCCCCCCCCCCTCTAACTTCTAAAATAAGAAAATGAAAAATCTAAAAAAACATAGGTATTTTATGATGTACATTACTATAAAAACTACCAACGAAAATTGTTTTGAACGAGATCTAGTAAGTAGTTTTTTTTAATACCTCGTAAACCGCTGATTACCGCGTAATCTTTCATACAAATGTAATGATTTTAGAATTAATATTGTATTTTATACGATTATTAGTTGCTTATAAATAGTTATTGTAATAATTTTGGTAGAATTTAAAAACCCATTATTAAAATTAAATACTTTACTTGATTACTTCCTGGAAATTGTTGCAGATATTAGAGTGGTTTTAGAATTTATTCTATATTATATTCAATTACATATTTCATGTTTATTATTTAATGTAATTATTTTAGAATTTTTATTGTATACGATTTAGTAATTTAGAATAAATTGTTATTTAAGTATTGATTTGAGGACTTCCGGGGGCTGCCTGCGATAAGGCGGTTTGAAAATAAAGTTGGTTTCATGGGCTTGTTAAATAATGTGTATGATATTATGAACACGTAAGTGATTATGGTGTAATTGTGTATGAAAATGTTTGTTTACATCTCTGCTGGATTCTAAAAAATCAAGGTATAGGAGAGATGTACATAATGGATCTGCAATAATGTGTGGCAATACGGCTCGGAAACGTGGCCTCTCAATATAGGCCTTATAAATAAGCTCAAAATTGCACAACGTGCTATGGAGAGGGCTATGCTCGGTGTTTCTTTACAAGATCGAATCAGTATTAATGAGGAGGAGATCCGTAAACGAACCAAAGTCGTTGACATAGCCCAACGGATTATCATAAAGGTAGCAGGAAGGCGCTGGATGCAGGGCACCACCAAGCGGCCATTGTGGAAATCATTGGGGGAGGCCTATGTTCAGCAGCAGTGGACGTTATATGGTTGAAATGATGATGGATGATGAATAATGTGTAGAAAAGGGTTACGGATATTTCCATTTATGATGGAATTATTTGACTAACTGAATGGAGAGCCATAAAAATGTATTGTTTACTATATGGTTTGAAACCCTTACTGAACCCATTACCTACTGTAATCGATTATGACAGTCAAAATGATTTAAGGATCTATTCAGGACTACTCTAGAAAGTTAAAAAATCTTTCATAAGCATTGAAGTCAAGGGTTCTTGCTTGAAGACTTTTTTTAATCATGTATGTCGGTATTATAAGTGCCAAGAAGTAGGTATATGCCTAGGTAAAGGGTAGATATCTACCTCATCTATCTTACGCGATAACCAGTAGACCAGTAGTGAATATTATAATGACAATAAAAACAACTTAGACTACCTGGTACCTACAAACTTATGTTTTAGTTTGAAAGGTTTTAGCGTGAAATGAGGTAATAGGGGGCTGTAGTAAGTTAGACTTAGTATATTTATCTATTAATAATTACTTTAAGTGCATTAAAATCAATAATGAATAAATAAAAATATTTAAAATTTTGCATGTCCATTACTCGCTTGGCCGCGCGTGCCCGCAAAAAGTATTTATGTAGTAATGTTAGGCACCATAGGTACTTACGACTACATAAGGTTTGACCGCTACAGTTTGCAACAGTAGCCAGAAAAAAAATACGGCCCGTGTGCGGTGTGAGTGATCCTAAATAATCGTCATAACTTTGGAACGGGACGTGCAAGGAATTTCTGAATTTGTTAATAGTTTTAACATATTCTTAACAATTTTTCTATACTATAAAAAGAAGTGGAAAGGCTTTATTTTCTGAAATAAACATGTTGACGTTTTCTTAAAGCGTGCGGTATGAGTGCTCCTATTTATTGGCCATAACATTTTTATCTTAGGTTTAACAAATTTTTAAACTTCATCGCAATGTTTTAACATATTTTAAGTAAAACTTCCTCGATTTTTGTTAAGATTGAAGCAAGGATCACTCAATCCACATGCACATGCAATTACTAATAACTGACCTATTTAGTAGGTAGGTAGTTTTATTATGTACTAGCTTTCCGCCCGCGGCTTCGCTCGGGGTTTTCCCGGAAATTATTAGAATTTTTCTTGCCGTAAAAACCATCCTTAGACTTCAACGAACGTGTACGTTACTCCAGCTGGAAAGTAGCTCCTAGAGTGATATGAGTAGAACGTATAATTAGTTCCAAACGTGGTGTAAATGTGCGCCGCATTAGAGATTTGTGCGTGCCTCAGTTTTGGTACGAAACGAAAAAAACGATTCCTGCTAGAGTAACGTTGTTCTAGCAGGAGAAAATTCTAAACGAATGATCGGAAAAAGAAAAAAAAAGAATTGGTAAAATTGGTCCAGGCGTTGTTGAGTTATGCGCTTACAATTTACCTACGATTCATTTTTGGATTATAGATTATTATGAAAGTTCAGGAAACTACGTATTTTTATTTAATTCTTCTTATCAAATATACTACTTTTTTAAATAGGTACATTTTGATATGTAGATACCTATTTAAAATTCATTTAAGAGTAGGCGCACACCGTTGATTTTTTATCGGCCGATAGTTTAGTCGGGCAGTTGATCAGTATGGGAGTGCGCACATTACGCCGATTCGATTTGGACGATTCTTCATACAAATTAAATTCGGGCACAACTATCGGCCAACTAAAATCAACGGTATGCGCCTACTCTAAATCTGTCCGACCGGGAATCGAACCCGGAACCTCTCGGCTTAATAGTCCGTTTCCACAGATATGTCCGTTTCGAATCACTAAGTACCTACACCAAACGGTAAAAAGTAAAGGTGTTCATGATGGGCAAGTAAGTATGTAATGAATTTCTTTTTGAGTGAATAATAAGTCGAAACCTTACATATCATAATTTCTTCATTGCAACTGCACATCCTAAACGAGTGATTCAAGCGCGGGTCGCTAGTAAATCTATTAATCAATCGCTATAATAATATTAAAAATGAAAAACTCACGAGATGGAGAACAACGTTTAATTTAACTTGGAAACATTGTAAGTGTGGTATTTCGTACATTTCTTATATCTTACAGGCACAACATTTCTATAGATGACCCACGCTGAACTGTCCCGCCAAACTCAATGACAGGGGGGCGCTACCATCGTTCAACTATATGGTTTCCAACATGGCAAAAATCGGAACTAGCGATCCGGTATTGACGGTGGCGCCCCACTGTCAATGTCATGCATAGTGTCAGTATTTTGGAACTATATCAACAATGCTACTAAATGTATGAAAAACTAAATTTGGCCCTTTGTTCATCCTTTAGCACAATGCAAGTGGTCAGTGAAGAACATTTTTAACAAAGAATTCAGAATAGTGCAGCATCGACTTTGGGTTAAAAAAACCCAACCCCTCAGTATTAAACTTAATTGTATTCTGTGGTATGGCCAGATTTATTATAAATCACCACAGTATACAAGGTTACCTAGGTACAGTTAACTCGATGTATTCCCATCAAGGTGAGGTAGAGGACCTCAAAATAATGTCTAAGCTACAGAATGCATTCATGCTCACAGATCTGTGTTCATGCTAGTGTTTGTGTGTGGGCCATTCTGATCTGCCCTAGTAGGCACTATTTAAGTTGTGAGCCTCGACAACATAACGTGTTGTTAGACGACATCTGATACTTTTAATGAAAAGTTTGACATTTTTGACTACAACCTTATTCAAAACTTTTTATCATTTGAGCACGTTTTGTATTATTAACATTGAATTGAAAATTATCTTGACTACAAAAACATGGAATTGACTTGCGGAAATTTTCGCGCGACGATTTATTATGACTTTCGACGTGGTTAATCAATACAAAACTGAAGCGGTCAGCTAAATTTCACTTTTGGTGATAAAGATCTATCCTTTACCATTGTAAAACGCTAATTTAAGAAGTATAATATTTTATGTCATTGGCTCACCAGTGAACTTTGCGAAAGTCGTCCAAAATGACTAGGTAATTGTGGCGGAAAACATTGATGTTGTCAGAAAAATGGAAGAGAAACCTCGTCATGTGATATATCGTAGGATTGAGATAACCCTAGGCATTAATTCCACTAGCAGTAATAAAATATTGTATGACCATATTATGGTTAATACGTTTTTTTCTCGCTGGATGTCACAAAATTTTTCAAACGCTCAATAGGACACTTGTGTCGTTTAGTCCTTGGAAATGTTTGATAAATACGTTTAAAAAGCTTTAAAAGCCGTTTTTAAAATTGTGACAGTTGACGAATTAAGGATCTATGCATAATGATCCTGAAAATAAACAGCTATCGACTATGGAGGTGTTTTAAGATGAACCAATTCCAACAAAAGTCCCATGCGCTCGGAACACTTTGAAACTTACGGTCGCCTATTTTTCCGAAATATCCGATTATATGACAGAAACGTCACTAGAGAAATTTAGAATGGTTAATTCTTAATAGTAAACAGCCACTTTTTTTCCAAAAGTCTTCAGTTTAATAAGGGAAACTGACCAGCATAGTCGAATCGCCATTCGTGACGAAAATGTGAGCTTTTACACGTCTCGTCAAACAACTGACTATTTGAACACTCAAAATATGAAATAAACAGGTCCAACGCTACAAAATTCTTGCTTGGAATCTAAACACTTCTTTTGGTACCCATATATTAAAATTAAATGCGTGAACAGCGATTTATGTAGCCAGAAGCAACTGTCGGTGCGGTCAAAAACCATGCTTTGGAGGTGCCTCAAGCTGAGTGGAAAAAATGCTATGAAAAGTGTTTCGGACACATTAAAAAGTACATAAATCATGAAAGACAATACCAATAAACGCAATCAATACAATTTTAATAATAAACTACTTTGTTTTCATAGTTTGGCTCACAACTTAATAGTGTTCCACGTACCAAGAAACTATAGCCTGACCAGGAACATAAAAACCCTGGCATAGAGGCGCGTCAATTGCATTTGATAGTGCAACACTGAGTACAGTCGTACCTGTGTTAAATTAACCCATTAACGCCCAAATGAAAACTACGGTCAATTTCACATAGCCAATGTTTATTTTCTTTATAAAAATACTTCAAAAATAATACTAAACAGAAAGAAAACCAAAAACAAAATCAGAAGTTAGATTTTCAGGGGTGTACTAAGTTTTGTACAATGGGCGCTTATGAGTCATATTGAGCAAAGCTTTCTCCATCCTGGCACAGTATTTTCAGGCACTTGCTATAAGCTGTTTTGACTCTATTGAAACGCACAGTAATTTTAAGCTGTCAAATCCGCTTGTTTGCTGGTTTATTTTGATTATAACCATTATTTCATATTTTTTCTCCATCAACTAGAGCAAGACTACCTACTTTTATTTATCTTTTATAGGTCAAATATGTGCGTACTATATATTTTCGGAATGCTAGCTGATCTAAGCGACTATATGGGTTTACTATGCAGTGCAGTCTGCATGCATTTGAAATTGTCATGTCCACCATATAAGCGAACAAGACCCATCCACCGCTTTTTTTCCTTTTACCTCAATTTGGTAAAGTTCTATAGACTAGCCATCTGATCTAACCCACTGATCTTCTTATTATATTGTAGCTGGACACCCTGTGGTGCCTAACTCTACTGGTTTTTTATCAAAAGACCCCANATTATTCGTTAATTAAAACAAAGGATAAAGTTGATTTTTTTATAAATGTGGGTCCCAAAACACAAACTTTTGGAGTACGGACATGCCTAGGGAATGACGTTTTGGGTCATTCAAAAGGAATTTAAGATGTTTTAAAAATAGTTTCAAAAAATATAAATGGGTGATGAATAAAGCACATTGCGAGCTGTTATTTAACAATTTTGGAATAAAATATTAACAAATATTTCATGTGAAATGTGGCGCGGACTTAGAGTTGACATATTTTTGTGGAATGACCCTTATAGGTAACCTGGTTTAAATAAATTAAATGAAAACATCAATCGAGCTAGTACGATTTATTTTATTATTCATCAATAATCAAATTCAGAACTTGAATATTCAACTGCAATGTCTGCTCATGAACGCTTAAAACTCGGTAACTACTTCTTTCCCAATTCCATAAAATTCAACACTTAGAAAGTGTCAAAAAGCTTTAAAATAGGTAGTTGAAACAAACAACAGCTAATTTTCATAGTGGACTGTACTATACGATAAACATGTCAGTCAATTTGACACCCTTGTCGGAAAAATTATTCAATGAAAATATTGTCCGAACCCTTAGTATTTCTCTTCTTCGACAAATACTTTAACACATTGTGAAACACTTTTCTTTCACGACTATAAAAATATTTTAGCAATTTAATTCACAAAAACAATTGCGCGCATTTAAAATAAAGTTTGTTTACACTTTGACAGCAATAGGCTGACATGCAAGGTGACATGTCAATGAAGTTTTCAGTTACTGTTGCCATTAAAAGAAATTAGATAAGTATAGCCTGACCAGGAACATAAAAACCCTCGCCATGTTGCGGAAAACTAATGGTACTAATTTCTTTTAATGGCAACAGTAACTGAAAACTTCATTGACATGTCACCTTGCATGTCAGTCTATTGCTGTCAAAGTGTAAACAAACTTTATTTTAAATGTGCGCAATTGATTTTGTGAATTAAATTGCTAAAATCTTTTTATAGTCGTGAAAGAAAAGTGGTTCACAATGTCTTAAAGTATTTGTCGAAGAGAAATACTAAGAGTTCGGACAATATTTTCATTGAATAATGTTTCCGACAAAGGTTGTCAAATTGACTGTCATGTTTATCGTATAGTACAGTCCATTATGAAAATTAGCTGTGGTTTGTTTCAACTACCTATTTTAATTGACTTTAAATTTTATTTAAAGTCAATTAAAATAGGTAGTTGAAACATATTATATAGTTATTTTATTTAAATTGACTGTCATGTTTATCGTATAGTACAGTCCATTATGAAAATTAGCTGTGGTTTGTTTCAACTACCTATTTTAAAATTTTCTGTCACTTTCTAAGTGTTGAATTTTATGGAATTGGGAAAGAGGTACCGAGGTTGAAGCGTTCATGACCAAACATTGCAGTTGAATATTCAAGTTCTGAATTTGATTATTGATGAATAATAAAATAAATCCTACTAGCTCGATTGATGGTTTCATTTAATTTATTTCAACCAGGTTACCTATAATAATATTTTTTGGTTAATTTATGAAAATATCAAATTAGCCCGTAATCCTGAATCCTGATACATAAAGTTAGCCTATTAATTTAACACAGGTACGACTGTACTCAGTGTTGCACTATCAAATGCGATTGACGCGCCTCTATGCCAGGGTTTTTTGTTCCTGGTCAGGCTATACCATTAGTTTTCCGCAACATGGCGAGGGTTTTTATGTTCCTGGTCGGGCTATACTTACCTAGTTGGAATGATATTCAAAGAGCCATTTGGTAAAATAATGCAAAGGAATTTGATAACATTTAAAAAATCACAAGATTTAGAATAACTAAAACCGTTAACTATCGGCCAAACATAATTTACATAGGATCAAATCTGTTACATTTTGAGCTCCTCTATCTCGTCTTGATGGGAATACGTCGAGTTATCAGTAAACCTGTATTAATATAATACCTACCTAATAATTTGGAGTAAACTTAACAATCTACAAAATACTTCAGGCAGATTTAGGTTTTAAATTAACTAGTCTCATGAAAATTATCATTAATGAATGAATCACTAATTTTAAACAATGAGTCAAATCTTTAAACGATCTAATTTTAAATTTTACCATAATGGTGGTCAGTTATCATCAGGAACACAATTTTAAAAGAGAGAAAATAATAATTTGTTTCTAACTTACTATAAAGATTACGGTGTAAGGTGTAAGACGAAAATGTTTCAGTGGGTCTAGGCCATGAAGCTAAAGATAAAATGGAGGCCACACTTCGAATACCTACTTGAAGCATAACCTATGTATTACTATCTCGCTCTCTGTGGGCAGGCTCTCTCTTTCTAAGTAGGGTAACCTTTTATTTATTTTTCTCAGGACGTCAAAGACTGATAGTTGTTTCAGTTCCAGTGAAGTTTCAGTTCCTTCTGAAGCACATCCGGGCTTACAAAGGACAATGTTCGTTCTCCATACATTGTTCGCCTAAGAACCAACAATTTTGACATATTACTACCCGAAAGCGAAATTATACGATTCTGTGTGTAAGAACAATGATTCCTGATGGACACTTGCCATAAAATTAATGATTAAGAATATTAAATCACAGCAAAATTATAATATGTCGTTTATGACAACATGGCGTCTAATGTATTAAGTGAATGTATGAACACCGATTCGCGAAAAATGTTTTGTATTGTCGTCACGCCAAATCGCAGCCAAATAGTATAAAATAATAGAACAAGTTTTAGAAATACAACTCGGCATTCCACTTTTATAATATGCCCACATATTGCACGTAAATAAACAACATGAATCGTAGGTTGTTTCCACCCTTGTCAGTGAATGTATGAACACCGATTCGCGAAAAATGTTTTGTATTGTCGTCACGCCGAGTCGCAGCCAAATAGTATAAAATAATAGAACAAGTTTTAGGAATACAACTCGGCATTCCACTTTTATAATATGCCCACATATTGCACGTAAATAAACAACATGAATCGTAGGTTGTTTCCACCCTTGTCATCTGACACATGAAATAAACTCCTATTGTATTATAGATATCGAAGCCGAATCGTATATAATAATACGCCGCATTGTATGAGCACTTCGTGTTCGCTAAAGCGGCTTCAGATCTAGAGCCCACATAGTTTTCTTTTCAATAATATCCGCAAGTAGCGCTGCATGATCTTTACAACAAAAACGGCAATAGTTATTAAGGTGCCAAAATTATATGATTACTTTGGCACGGTATTATACACGTTCGAAGATTTGTCATTTTCATTCATTTCATCATCATCATCATCATTTCAGCCACAGGACGTCCACTACTGAACATAGGCCTCCCCCAATTATTTCCATGTTGGTCGGTTGGTAGCGGCCTGCATCCAGCGCCTTCCTGCTACCTTTATGATGTCGTCGGTCCACCTTGTGGGTGGACGTCATTGCAGAATATGACTTTTGATAGGTTCATCATAGAATTCGGCGGGGATATCCTCACGGAGGAAGTTCGTAAAAGGGCGGAACAAGATCTTATAATAATGCAAGGCCGAAGCTGTTACGCGCGTGCTCCTACGTGTAATCCGGCGAGTATGCAATAAATAGTAATGTCTGGTAAATAGTGGTAATACGTATCGTTCGTTCGTTCGTTTCAGCCGAAAAGACGTCCACTGCTGGACAAAGGCCTCCCCCAAGGATTTCCACGAAGACCGATCCTGCACCGCTCGCATACAGGCACCTCCCGCGACCTTCACCAGATCGTCGGTCCACCTAGTGGGAGGCCTGCCCACGCTACGTCTTTCGGCTCGTGGTCGCCACTCAAGAACTTTCCTGCCCCAGCGGCCATCAGCTCTACGAGCTATGTGCCCCGCCCCGTCTATGTCTGTATGCGCTACGATTACAGGGTATCATTTTGCATAGTCGCAAGACTTCACTCCGCTGCTGTCAAATCAATGTCGCATAATGTTATCGCAATGTGTGTGGCCCTTGGCCAAATCACAGAAGCCTATGCGAAGAAAGAGCACTTGAATGACAATAAAAATCAGGGTTACCATTTTATAAGATTTCCTCACTATTGAGGGTAACAAAGTAACATTAATAATCTAGCCATTAATTACATTTATTACCTATACGAGAAAGTAAAGCAACATGCGGTTTTATTTTAATTTGTAAAATATTAAACCCCTCATATTTGTAACAGTTTGTTCCAAGTTTAGTTTTACTGTTTTGTTAACAGTATTGCTGTTTCAGCTGTCACTGTGAAGCTTTGGGAAAATAAATAAATAGAAAAAATATTAACATAAATATTTATTTAAGTTTTTATGTTCATTATCATAATATGCCAATTTAAGTTACACTGTGTGACAGTCTTTGACACTAAACAAACTCTTCAGCTTAATAATACCTACCTACAGGGCGTTTTTATAGTTACTCTTGCTGATGAAACAAGAAGGGTTGATTCTACTACTGAAATACAACTACTTTTCTTACAGGACCAATATCAAATTCTCAAAAAAATTCACATCCTCGTGATGGTGATAATTTCTATGGAGAGGTTTTTTTTATATTCGGTCTCTTGGGATAAGTTATTCCATTTGAGCAGTAGAATTAATCCTTTTTATTCGATCACATATAAAAACAACACAAGTGTTTAGGAAAACTTCTTCTTTGGTATGGTATCACTACGGAGTTATAATGTCGGCAACTCTGTATCACTGACTTGTAACTTTCAAACAGCATGAATAATAAGGGCACCACATTGGTTTTCTTTCTGAAAAAAGGCTTTCAGTTTTAGTACTAACCCTTTAGCACTATTTCATTGAAATAAAAATACAATAAACGCACAGAAGACTGAAATTGAGTCAACTGACGTGACATTTATAATTTGTTGACATTATGACAGTTTGACAAGACTAGGGATTGAAAAAGTTTTAATTGAAAAAGTAAAATGACAATTTATTAAAACGATTCACATGGATATAATCGATTAAAAATATTTATAAAATGTTCTGATACTTGCCTGTAGCGATTATCCAATCCTGGTTTCTACTGAAAAACTACCTCGTGGCAAGATTTTAATAAAATAATAAAATCTTTATCTTCTCTTTCACAATCTATAAAAGTTCATTTGGTCTATTATTATACATGTGCTATGAATGAGGGTTTTCGCGATTGAAAAATCCGCGAGATGGCAATACGTAGACGCGAGGTCCAAATGCTGCATGATTGGTGGATATCTGTCAATGTCATGTCAAAAATAACCAATCATGCAGCATTTGGACCTCACGTCTACGTATTGCCATCTGGCGGATTTTTCAATCGCGAAAACCCTCATTGGCATAGATTATGAGAGACTGGCAACTATACTAGGTTGATATCAGGTGATCCGTCTGCTCATTTGCCTCCTGTCACATAAAAAAAATATATATATGTTTCTCACACTTCAACTGGCATTGGATTCAACATCGGATTCTGACACTTTTACAGTTATGATACCATGAATATCAGTTTATGGTCCTAATTATTTTTATTTTATTTACGACCTTCGACCAGTTGGACACTTTAGATAGCTTCTTGTAATAGTGTCAATATCTTTTTAGCTTTTAACGCAAATCTAGTCTTCAAAGCAGTTTAATCGATTTATTTTATTTTCAAAATCGATATTTTATTGTCTATGATGGCCGCAGGAACATCACTATACATGGACTCCCAGCAATAAAGTACGGTAATGCCTCGTACAGATTTTATCGGCAAAAATTATGGAACTTGATAGGTTTTAGACCATGCCACGCACCAAAACGTCCGGAAGTTGTAATAGTATTATAGAATAAACGTTAAAAGACTTATTGATTTAATTTTTCAATGCTTAAGTGTCCATTAGAACGAAAGGGTGCTTAATGTATTAAAAAAAATAGAAAATAATTATGATGGGTTAATGTTTTTTGGCGGTTTTTTAGGCGGTTTCTGACAATGTCCTTTAATTAAGTTTTCATAGTGTGTCAACATTAGGAAAAAATTGTGTCCGAACTTACATCGTCCCAACACACCTTACCAAATGACTGGACTATAAATAAAACATTTAAATTTTTTAGCACGTACACCCAGTGATCTTTAAAATAAACAGCTTACCTTTACCTACCAACTATAGCGACTAGATAATAAAAGATTATTTTAACGCTAAGTTACGCCCGTTTCCCATATTCAATCCTTGTCCAAATCCGGATTACAACTGTCAAATTGAATTTAGTTTTAGATGATTATCAAATATGTTACAGGAAATGTATGAATTGAGAATGTTACTAGGTATGCAAAATCACTTGAAACCTTTGTTACAGTTAAGCTTTTACATATAGCTACAAATACAATTGTTTTTATTTCATTCAAAAATACCAAGTAGTTATGATTTTATAGGCATTCAAAGTTCGCTTAAATATCGAGTCCCGCCGACGGTCACGTGACCCCGCGTGACGTACGAGGGGCGCCTGAAAAGTTTTGAGCCTAAGTATCTTCAAGTGTTATTATTGACTCGCGCTAAATTTAATTAATTTGCCAATAACCTCCTTAGTATATGTACAAAGTTTCATTTCATTAGCGTCATCACGCTTTTAGTAATTAATTCGTAAACATCATCATGTCTCAGTCATCCGCGCAATGTACGAAATTGAAGTACATAGCTGTCATAAAATTCCTCAAAAAGAGGAACAAAACGCTGACGGTAACATTTGATGAGATGTTTACAGTTTATGGGGAGTCTGGGCCTTCATTTGCCATCATGAAAGATTGGATCCGATAGTTCAAGCATGGCAGGGAGTCGCTAAAAGATGACCGCAAGTCAGGGCGGCCAGATTTCGCCATTAACGAATAAAATAATGAAAATTTAATTAATCTTGCTTTAGAGATCAGCGAATTAAACTGTGACAGATAGCTGAAGCCATAGGCATTAGCAAGGAACGTATTGGCGATATTTTTCATACTAATTTGCACATGAAATAGGGGTGCGCGCGATGGGTGCCAATAATGCTCACGCCACTCGACAACCAGCGTCGAGTCACAACCTCGCAGGAGTTTTAGGACATCTTTGGCCATAATCCTAACAATTTTTTTTCTCACATTGTCATTATTGATAAGTATAAGATACGGCAGTACGATGTAGAGTCAAAATAAGAGTCAATGCAATGGATTTAAATAGGAAAACGCCGCCGCGGAAATTCAAAGAGGAGCGATCGACACCCAAGCTCATAGCCACTATTTTTGGGATTGTGGAGGAATTTTATTCATTGACTACATATTTAAAAAAAACTACAATAAACGGAGTTTATTATACTGTACTGTTGATAAGAGTGCGTCAAATGGTTGTTGAAATATGAAGAGGCAAACTGGCGAAAGGAAATCTGTTATTGCAAGACAATTCGCCTGCGCACATCGCGCATGTTGCATGGCTTGCCCCGGGTAAAATTGGATTTCAAGAAATTAATCACCCACCACACAGTTTAGTCCAAATCCTTAGCAATATTTTCTAATTCTCAAATTGGAAAAAAAGACCTTCAGGAACGAAGATTTTTGAGTGACAAAGAAATGAAGGCGGCGTTAAAGGCTCATTTCCAGCTCCATCATCAGATCAGCTCCATGTCATCATAATATTGCATGGTCATCCGAATTACATGTGTATGCGAAATTTTAGCTTGAATCGGCCGTTGTTGTCCAGAAGTGGGTCTAATTTCAGCTTGCAAGATTCCACCCATACAAATTTGAGCCAGTCGCTGTATTATGATGTCACGCGCATAAAATGGCGGCCGGCCGCCGCCCGCATCCTAAAAATTCAATATCTTGGAAACTAATTGACGCATCGAAATAATTCTTTCACGTGTATTTTTATTTTTAACAGAGAATACAGAAAGCTAAAAAACAAAATTAGTGAATATTCTTCATTCTAGGAATTGTATACAGGAATTTTATATAATTCCAACATGGTTTTAGGAAATGTATAAAACGAACGCTGCGTGTGAATAAAATAAGTAAAACACGTTTATAAACGAAGAATCAAGAAGTTTTTAAGGATCTCATTAAAAGACAATTAAATAACAATCATAAAGGATACAATATCTTTACTAATTCAAGGATCAGAGTTTTTATTAAGGCTCTCATCGAGACAACCCAGTAACAATTATACGGTTTATATTATAAATATCTTGATACTTCTTTCTTGATAAATTAGGAGATGTGTGTTGAGTTTGTATTTAGACTCTCATTGAGACCCTCCCCTTGCTCCCCTCGCATCGCATGTCCACGAGTATTCATTAAAATCGTAAAAATATTACAATTCCGATTGCTGTTTAGGAAGATATGTATAAATTTCCTAGAAAATGTGTGTAATATAGTTTACATCACACATTTCCGGGGGATTTTTGGAATTCTATATAATTCCTAGGAATTGTATACAATGACGGATTACATACATTTCCTGTAACATATATTTATCCAAAATATTCGATGCATTTACACTTTAATATTGTTTAAATAGTCTTATAAACAATATGAAAATGTAAAAACATCAAAAACCGCAGTTATTTTGACCAAAAACATATTGAAAGACAGTTGACGGACGGATTTGGATTAGGATTGATTAAATAAAACCTAAAATATACCTACCTATGTAATATAAATGGTACTGCGTCTGTTCAAACAAACAATGGTTACAGTGCAGTGTAAGATTTTATAAGTGTTCGAGATTGGTGTACCTACCTACATAATTGTATTTTTTTTTTGCACAAACTTAGTTATTTGTCCCGTTAACCTTTCCAGCTAAGCCAATAACTTGTATGTATTAGGAATGGGTTGGGTTCATTGCAACAGGCCAGTGGGGTTTGAACAGCGTCTCTCTCTCGATCTCGAGTCGGCCAGTCCGACATCGACACCGTTTGGCTATTGTCGCCTATTATTAAGCAAAAGGTAAAAAAGCACAAACTTTCGCTTTTTTTCATAGATTTTGACACCAACACACAATTTAAAGATTAATTGATTGACAAAAAATGGATCCCATGACACAATTATCTGGAAGAACAATAATGTCAAAAAGTAGGTACAGTCGAGTTCATAAATATATTGGTAAAGCCCAATGTGTCAAAATATTGTAGCGCAGTAGCGGAATCAATAGGTAGGTACTGCGCGCTACCGCAACATATTAATGAATAATGATTACATTTTATTGATGATTGAGTTTAAGTGCAATATAAATGATCGTTAAAACGCTAACAATATTTTGAAACATTGGCACTGCCAATATTTATGAACTCGACTGTACCTACTTACCACGCTTAAGTGAGCGATGCATGGTGTACTAAATATAGACCATTTGTTGTTATTATTTTCACAAAATTATAATTTAGATAAAATAAGAAAAGAAAAATTCAAGTCATCTATACTAATTTACTAACATCACAAACATCTAATATGTAGCTACATTTTATTTATTTAAATAGATAAAATCTTGGTTGATTAGATGTATTAGTTTTATTCACATCTGAAAAATAAAAAAAGGATTTATTAAAAATTAAGCAACCATTAAGTACTAGAACAAGAAAAGTTTTCTACTTTACAGGCCAGTAGAAATTAACACAAAAATGAATTAAATCGGAAATAATTCCTACTAAAGATTTTAGTGCTTTAATAATGGCTTCATTAGTTGCCCATAAAGACTCTCCTAGGTTTTCGACTTCGACGGAGTTGTGCCTAAGTGGTGGGGCGACCGAAAGGGGCGCTTTTTCGGTTTTCCGGTTATACCGCGTAAAGGACTTACCCTATCGAAAAGTGGTCTTCCTGACGGTTAAAGGACATTTAATCCTGCCTTAAATAAGACCAAATTCATATGTTTTGAACAAACCGTTCTCGTGCAAATGTTCGGCATCTCCACGTCCAATGGCTCGTTACCCGCAGGCTTCCAAGTCTTGAAAAGGAGCGCCTCAACCAGTGTAACCCTATCAAGGCTTACGAGCTGGATGCGCCTATCCTTGTTTGTCCCAGCCGTTCCTTAACTGCGGTTGCTGCACCTCTTCCTGGCACTCATCTGAACCACTCTGTGTTACCTACTGTAGCTGCCCCTCTTCTTTGTATCCTCCTGCACGACTACGTTGCCTAGCCGTATGCCTGGTCTAAGGTTCGACGCCAAAAATCAACAACAACAAGTTCATATTAAAACGCTGAAGAGTTTTTTGTTTGTTTGTTTGAACGCGCTAATCTCAAGAATCACTAGTTTGATTGAAATAATTATTTTTTGGGTTGAATAGCTCATAAATTGAGGAAGGCTATAGGATATATACAATCACTCTACGACTAATAGAGGCGAAGCAGTAAAGAAAAATGTTGCAAGCACGGAAAATAGTATTTAAACTATTTTAACGCGTACGAAGTTGATTTTGTGGCGTCGAACCTTGGACCAGGCATATGGCTAAGCAATGCAATCGTACAGGAGGGTACAAGGAAGTGGGACAGCCACATTAGGTAACTCAGTCGTTCAGGAGAGTGCCGGAACGGCTGGGACGAACAAGGATAAGCGAATCCAACTCGTGAACCTTGACAGGGATACGCTGGTTAAGGCGACCCTTTACAAGGCTTGGGAGCCTACGGGTGACGAGCTATTGGACGTGGAGAGGGTCATTAATTATACACATATTTTCTACTTTGCCGAACATTTGCACGAGAACGGTTTGTCCAAAACATATGAATTTGGTCTTATTTAATGCAGGATTAAATACCCTTCAACCGTCAGGAAGACCACTTTCGATAGGGTAAGTCCTTTACACGGTATAACCGGAAAACCTAAAAAGCGCCTGGGGGGCCCCCACTACTTAAGCACAACTCCGTCGAAGTCGAAAACCTAGGAGAGTCTTAATGGGCAACCAATGAAGCCATTAAAGCAATAAAATCTTTTGTAGGAATTATTTCCGATTTAAAATCTAATTCTACTGGCCTATTATCAATTTAAAATAATTGAAGTAGAAAATTAATCAATGGACCGGTAAGTAAAGGGTGTTTTAGAGGTATACAACTTTAATAAAATACTTAAATACATATATTTTATTGACATGGTATTGGTTTTATTTAAATGATATTCTTATGACATTTGTGCTTCAAAATGATTTCTGGCCTAAGGGGACCACGGTTGGCTTAAATGTGGCGTAATCGGAATATCCAATTTTCAATCACTTTCTCAAGCAATTATGGCCTTACATTTTGGCAATAACGCGACGAATGTTGGTATTGATTCAATACCAACATTCGTTATTTTCTCTTCAATACTATTGAAGTCCGTAATTTATCTACGAAGAAGTGTGACTTCACATATCCCCAGATAAAATAAATCCATATGCGTGACATCTGAGAGATTCTGTGACGTTACATTATGCGCTCATCGAATGTTTCCCGCAATAAATTGAAGGTGTCCCGTGCCAGTTGGATGAATGATGATTACTCCATCTTGTTGAAACCATAGCTCTGACACATACCTACCCTACAATATCATTCAACTAAGAAATAAATAGTTACATTAAATCGGCCGTAATATGGACATTTGTATGGCGATCTGAACCATGACTTTGAAAAAAATTTTTTACACAATTTACAAGCGTTGTTCTGGAGTAATCCTATGTTATTATGAAATAAAGGATACTCTTCCCCACCGCCAACAGGAGGCGTGTCGTAAGAGGCGACAAAATTGCAGCACCGGACGGGCAGCAGCGTCTGCGAAACCTCACAAAAAACTGCGGTCGCCAACCCGCCTGTCAAGCGTGGCGATTCAAGGCAAAATCCCCCCCTGTATGGTTAGGAACAAAAAGGCACGGCCCCTAGTCCCCGGCGGCCCCACTATCCCGGGCCACAGTAGCGGTAACGGTTGGGCGAGGGGTGTTAAGAATCACCGGGTACTGACAGGCTACCAACCCCGACGACCCCTGGCCCTGGCAACGTTTAAGGCCGGGTTCCCACTATGCCGGACCGGCATTTCTGCCGGAAACCGGACACCGGACAAGGGTGTTCACATTACACCGGATCACCGGATCCGAAATCCGAGCCGAATGAAGTGCGGGGAGCACGGGCGGGGCGGGGCGGGGAGCACGGGCGCGGCGGGGTGGGCCGCAACTCGTTCACATTTATCCGGTCCGGTGATTTTGCCGGCATTGTGTAGCGACAAAACGCTCGGTAAAAATGCCGGGCTCGGCGAAAAAGCCGGATCCGGGATAATGTGAACAGCTTCATACAATTTGTACCGCCGCTAGGCCTTCCGGCGATTTTACCGGACCGGGAGATCTGCCGGTCCGGCATAGTGGGAACCCGGCCTAACACTTGCACGCTGCGGACTGACGTGAGGCTCGCCGAACTCGAGGAAGAACAGTAGGCCTAAGATGCGCGCCGTGATTACTTTTATCAACGTTAAAATGTATGAGCAATTACGGTAAAATGGCGTGATAACCGCATATCGCGGCGCGCATCTTAGGCCTACTGAGCAGGTTGCGGTGGGATATCGTGGGATTATGTGAAGTCCGAAGAGAAGGGGAGGACACCATAATCCTGAAATCTGGAAACCTGCTCTATTTCCGGGAGGGCGACCAGCAGTCCCAAGGTGGTGTCGGGTTTATCGTCCACAAGTCCCTTGTCAACAACGTGGTCCAGATCGAGTGTTTCGGCGAGGGTAGCGTACCTTATACTCAGAATCACCAAACGGTATTGGCTGAAGGTCATACAGGTATACGCACCGACCACGGAACACCCCGACGACGAAGTGGAGACTATGCATGAAGATATTTCCAGAGCCATACATAGCTCCCGGTCCCATTTTACCGTTGTGATGGGGGACTTCAACGCGAAGCTAGGTAAACGAAGCGAATGAGCTGAAAGTGGGGCAATTTGGGTATGGAGAGAGGAACGCACGTGGCCAGCTGCTGGCTGGCTTTGTGGAGAGGGAGGAACTCCTTCTTCAGGAAGTCAAAACAGCGAAAGTGGACATGGCTGCATGTCCAATGGCGCTATAAAAAATGAGATCGACTTCATCTTGTCGACGAAGAAGCATATTTTCAATGATGTCTCTGTGATGAACTCAGTCAAAACAGGAAGTGATCACCGAATGATAAGAGGCACATTAAATATCAGATCCAAGCTCGAGAGGCGTCGACTGATGAAGGCTACGCTCCGCCCAGCGCCCATCCAACTCCAAACCCCCGAAAGCTTTCAGCTCGAGTTGCAAAATCATTCTGAATGAAAAAATGTGGACGAATACAATGACAGGTTCGTGGAAATTGTCCAAAGTTCTGTAAAACCCGTCGCACTGTGGTCAATTTTCAAACTTTAGCGGTAGAAAATTCAACTTTATCAATGTGAAGGTAATCCGAAAAATAAACGATATTTATATTTTAGGGTTAGTTGTTTACATTATAAAGAAATATCATCGGTGTACTCTTATCGGTTCCTAAGATTCATTAATTTAAAGTTAATAATCTGTGTATTGTAGTATTTCTATTTTAAGATAGACGGATTTGTGCGAGTTTTCTTTTGTTATTTGCTAAATACCTATCCAATAGTGAGTTTAGTAAAAAAGTACATTCTATTTTCATATTGACAATTTAAAATCTGGCAGATTTTCATATCATAAATAAATATGGAATTTGACTACCGTTTTTAAACATATTTAGCGGATAAAAAGGAACATACGTTTTTAGGAACTAATTAGAAATAAAAACTTTTTTTATTTGGTCATAGGCTGAAGTGTTACCTATTCAAAAATATCAGTTTTATTTGCGGAAATTTCATTGGATTTTTTCTATTTTTTAGGCAATGGAAGTCCTATCAAAAACAAGGAATTATTTGAATTATTATCAAAAAATCCTCCGATGAAGCCGATGTCCAAGAATAGCAAAGATTTATTGTTCAACTTTATTTTAGACTCTATTAGTATCGGAGTATCAGAATTGAACATAACAAACCAAAAAAAAAAATTATAAATGCAATTCATAATTTTTGTACAATTACTTCAAGATTGTGGCTGAAATCAGCTCAAAACAGTAAAAAATTTCGAAATATCACCTTCACATGCCTTCATAGGATTTTATGAGTGTCTATATTTCGTAAAAATATAAACCTTCCTACTAATATTATAAATGCGAAAGTTTGGATGTCTGGATGTTTGTTGCTCTTTCACGCAAAAACTACTGAACGGATTTTGATGAAACTTTACAGTATTATTGTTTATAACCCAGAATAACATATAGGCTATAATTTATGAAGATCTGTGACAAACTAAATTACACGGGTGAAGCCGCGGGCAAAAGCTAGTAAGAAATAAACAAGCTCGTGGCGAAATAAACAAGAAAATTGTAGCAGAAAGAAAAGTACCTACACATTCAAACTCAATTCAAGGAGCAACTTGGTTTGCTAGTTGATGTTCCTAAGCCTGGGTTCGGGAACAGCAATGATGGCAATACTGCTAGATGCTTCTTTGCTAATCCGGGTAAGTATATCGTCAAATATTACCGGAATTGATAGAGATCTAATTGAGAGGTTCGGTATCATCTTAAAAAACCCTTAACTCTGGTTACAAAATAAATAGCGTCAAATTCGGAGAATATGCTAAAGAAACTGCTATGAAATATGTTGATCTTTATATGACACCAACCGTTCATAAAGTTTTAGTACACGGCAAAGAAATCATAGACAATTTCATACTACCAATCGGCAAGCTCGGAGTAGACGCGCAAGAAAGTCGCCATAAAGACACCAGAAAAATGACCAGAAAACTAAACAATGAAGATCTCATTAAAATACTGCTTCTATCTTCAGATCCCATCATGTCTAATATGAGATCTATAACCGTAAATAATAAGAACACCTTGTCAGCTGAAGTTCTAAATTTGTTACAAGAACCAGAAGTCGTAATCATTGAGGGATGACTTTCACATACCTAAATTATATATAAAATTAAAGTATTTAACGTTTAAGCATGATATTCTATATAATATAATTAAGTACCCCTAAATTCTTAAAATTGACCACTGTGCGTCGTTCAAAAGGAACCAAAAAGATCTCTGACCTCACCAATAAACTTATGGAAGAGAGACGAAACTTGGTTCTGCAGTCCTCTGAAGATGCTGCTCAGTATCGGCGTCTTAACAGACAGATCTCCAAGACTTTGACTCGCGACCTACAGATCGTATTAAAGAGGCGATTGAGCGTAAAAAGGGCTCTAAAGTGTTCGCAAGGGATCTGTCTGTTGGCCAAAGCCATCTCGTCGGGGCCTGAGTTATTGGAAGAGGTTGAGAAGTTTTACGGACAACTATACACGAGTGTACGTACACCTGTCACAAATCTAGCCGAAGATCCAAGAGCTAGATTGACCCGACACTATACCGAAGATAACTGGATGCGGGCAGCGCAGGACCGTGCATTGTGGAAAACCTTGGAGGAGGCCTTTGTCCAGCAGTGGACGTCATTTGGCTGAAACGAACGAACGAACGATACCGAAGATATCTCGGACGTCAGTCTGTACGAGATTAGAATGGCTCCCAAACAGCTGAAAAACAACAAGGCACCGGGTGATGATGGAATCACGGCTGAGCTTCTGAAAGCAGGCGGAACGCCGGTACTAAAGGCTCTTCAGAGGCTGTTCGATTCCGTTATACTCGAGGCAAAAACGCCTACGACACGTCAGCGTTCGGGAAGTTTCGCGATATTCTCACGTCCGAAATACCGCAGTGTCTCAAGTCAAAAGTTTTTGACCAGTGTTTTTTGCCAGTGATGGTATACGGATCTGAGACGTGGTCGCTTACTATGGGCCTCAAGAAGGCTCAAGGTCACCCAAAGGGCGATGGAGCGAGCTATGCTCGAAGTTTCCCTGCGTAATCGAATCAGAAATGAGGAGATCCGTTGGAGAACCAGAGTGACTGACATAGCCCGCAGAATCGCTAAAATCAAGTGGCAGTGAGCGGGGCACATTACTCGTAGAGCTGATGGCCGCTGGGGCACGAAAGTTCTTGAGTGGCGACCACGAGCCGGAAGACGTAGCGTGCAGGCCTCCTACTCGGTGCACCGACGATCTGGTGAAGGTCGCGGGAGGTGCCTGGATGCGAGCGGCGCAGGACCGGTCTTTGTGGAAATCCTTGGGGGAGGCCTTTGTCCAGCAGTGGACGTCTTTCGGCTGAAACGAACGAACGAACGATTATGAAATGCCAAAACACACTGATCACAAATGAACCCCCATAACTATATTCAAATTGACAATCACTAGAAACATTGTAAGCAATTTAAAGTTGTACACCTCTAAAAAAACACCCGTTATATGTTTTTGATAATTAGAATATGTACGTTAAACGTCAGCGACATTTCTGCTCTTCTATCCTATACAAAATCTGACAGTTTTGTAATACCGAAATCGCATCGGTCGTGTCTTTTTCGTGTAGGAAAAGGTCTTATTATTCTCAATGACATCACCACTGTGTACATACCCTATTTAAAGCAAATAAAGATATTTGTATTTGTTTTAGGTACTATTCTGTCACGTTTTGTAACTTGTCTTGTCTAGATGTGCTTCAAACAACATATCAAAACGGTTATGATATGTCCTAGAGTGACTTAGATAAAGGTCCCTAGTTCCCTACCGTTCTACAATCACAACCGCAGGATTTCAAGAAGCTGCTTACTTACTCGGCTAAGCGCTAAGACTGAAACAAATAGGTACCTAACTATACGGACGTAGTAAGTGGATGCCGGAGTGTTTGATTGGGTGTCATCCAATATTTTTTCATAAAAATATGACTATAAAAATCGTCATAGTTGACATTACCTATAACAGGGTCCCGATCGCTCTAATTTGTAATAATGTCTCCAATCATTCGCATTTCATCTCCAGTACACACCATTTTATCCATTGTATCGCAGTTAAGTTCACGCGCAAACAAAGACGAAACAACGGATTTATGCATTCTTTATAAAAAGTCCGAACATTTTTTATTGAACTAAAATAATTACTAAAACAGCAAATTAATATTCGTGAAGCGTTTGATTTGCGTGTGAGAAAAAGTAGCTTTATGTCATCTTTTACTCAAAGGTGCAGTTGCGCGTGCGTTACACCTTCGTTTGAACTAGCTGTCAAAACGACACCGCGATACGAATTTGTCAAAACTGCTGATTTTCGTTTGTCATCCAGTCGCATTGCAGTAGAAAATATTTAGCGCAATCAGGGCCCAGTTTAGTAATTAGTCTACGAATGTTATTCTGGCGTGAAAATGCATTTTTGCGTACGAGTTTTGTTTCTGTGCTCCTGTTTAGTAGGTACATATTATTTCAGTCTGATAATTTTATTGCGAAAAGAAAAAAAACTTACATAAAATAGTGAATAAACTTACCACAGTGGAATTAATTTAATTCGTTTTCTTTGGGCTACCTGATGTGTTGAGTTTGTTGGGCTGAAAGGAAAGATCATGTTTTATTATATGGCCTATTTTATTATTATTTAACATTCATCTACATTTTATTCGATTTTTACGCCAGGCGGTTGCACCAGGTGAGGCTCTTTTTTTTTTAGAAAATCGCTAGTTCCAACTTATTATCGAATACACAATCCACAGACACAGTATACAACGTGTCCCAAAATTCAAGGATAAGCCGGCGCCGCAGGGTGGACATAGTCATGACTGCTTTAGGAAAAATAAGAAAAAAAATCTATCTCAATCATTTTTTAAGTTACACAATAAATTATGAAATTCGTCGAAAATTGACACCCCTTATGATATTTTACATTACCACGACTACAATTTTTCAAATAGTTCAGTTTTTTTGTTTGTATCGGCAACTTAAGTAGTGCTGCTGTCCACCCCAATTCTTAAAACCCTCAGAATCCTTGCAGTTTTTACACAAAAGTTAATCAAAATATGATATTTCCTTAAAATTTTGAACGATTTTTACTTACACTCCACTTTGACTCGTCGTTTTGTAAAAAAACAGTATGAACACTACTGCGGCAAGTTTTTTATAAAGTTGACGCAACTATCCAAGATTCCGAAATGGTATAATACACTAAGAAAACTAGTCGCAAAAAAGATATGCGTACCATTTTTACAAGCATTTCGCTTGTAAGTTAGTATGAGATAAATCTTGCAACTGAATTTAAAACCAGTTCTCCTTAACCAATTGAGCTGAAATTTGGTATACTTGTGTAAGTACGATGACAATGCAATATTATGGTACCACTGAGCTGGATGGAGTATGGAGGTGGCCATAGGAACTCTTAACGAAACGGCGGAATTACATCTAGTTTGGGTTCGTTGGACTTGTCTTTTCGAGCACTTTAGTGCTAGACGATGTTCAGGGTCCTGATGATGAAGTCAAGAGGTGGCAGGAGCTGGCCATAGGAACTCCTAAACGAAACGGCGGAAGCTTATCGAGTTTGGGTTCGTTGGATTTGTCTTCCCGAGCACTTAGGCCATGAGATTGAGAAACAACTAAAAAGCTTAAAATAAAGTTGTAATAAAAAAAACTTATTTAAAAACAAGCTTGACTTCGTTTGAAAATTATAATTGACTTCATCATCAGGACCCTGGACATCATCTAGCACTAAAGTGCTCGAAAAGACAAATCCAACGAACCCAAACTCGATAAGCTTCCGCCGTTTCGTTTAGGAGTTCCTATGGCCAGCTCCTGCCACCTCTTGACTTCATCATCAGGACCCTGAACATCGTCTAGCACTAAAGTGCTCGAAAAGACAAGTCCAACGAACCCAAACTAGATGTAATTCCGCCGTTTCGTTAAGAGTTCCTATGGCCACCTCCATACTCCATCCAGCTCAGTGGTACCATAATATTGCATTGTCATCGTACTTACACAAGTATACCAAATTTCAGCTCAATTGGTTAAGGAGAACTGGTTTTAAATTCAGTTGCAAGATTTATCTCATACTAACTTACAAGCGAAATGCTTGTAAAAATGGTACGCATATCTTTTTTGCGACTAGTTTTCTTAGAGTATTATACCATTTCGGAATCTTGGATAGTTGCGTCAACTTTATAAAAAACTTGCCGCAGTAGTGTTCATACTGTTTTTTTACAAAACGACGAGTCAAAGTGGAGTGTAAGTAAAAATCGTTCAAAATTTTAAGGAAATATCATATTTTGATTAACTTTTGTGTAAAAACTGCAAGGATTCTGAGGGTTTTAAGAATTGGGGTGGACAGCAGCACTACTTAAGTTGCCGATACAAACAAAAAAACTGAAGTATTTGAAAAATTGTAGTCGTGGTAATGTAAAATATCATAAGGGGTGTCAATTTTCGACGAATTTCATAATTTATTGTGTAACTTAAAAAATAATTGAGATCGATTTTTTTTCTTATTTTTCCTAAAGCAGTCATGTCTAGGTCCACCCTGCGGCGCCGGCTTATCCTTGAATTTTGGGACACGTTGTATATATTTATCTACTGTGCCACAGATCTCTAAGGCCGGTTTCCTATAATCCTTGTCCAAATCCGTCCTTTAACTATCAAGTTTCAATCTGTTTTGGATATTGATGTGTTTTTATATACAGGATGCCCCAAAAATTTGTGTCAAGCCGAAGCCCAGATGTAGAGCATCAGTACGCGTAGCGGGCTACCCGAATCACCAAATTAATCCAATTTCCCCAGTATTGCACACAACAAAATTTATTTACCCCATTTGCCATGAGATTCTGGCACATGGGGATTTGGATTAGGATTGATTATAGAAAACCAGCCATAGGACAGAACGTGTCTGACTTTGTAAAATGAGCACGTTTCTATACTAATATTATACAAACAAACTGTTCAGTCTTCATATTATTATTCTGTCTGACTGACCCAACTATGCCAGAGGGTTGCATGTCCAATTCCCGCACAATAAAAACGTGTGAAAAAAAATGTGTCTGTATTGCTCTGAGTGTTTTCTATTTATTTACAAATAAAGTATTAACGTTTGTAAAATTACTTATTTTTAAACCCATAACAAATAGGCTTAGTTTCTGGACTATACAGGGTGGAAACGATAAGTGATCTCACTCGATGATTATTTTCTAAACTACTCATACAAGATACCGAAAAACTGGTTACTGATACTGAAAGTGCTTCACGAGCTCTTTCATATGGTACCAATAATATAGGTTACCTTATAAACTGGAACTATTCGAAAATTCATTGTTTCTAGCTTCTATACTAAATGTATGCCAAGCCAACCATACAATATTAGAAGAGTAATTTTTATATCAAATAATAAACTGAAAAAAATAGAATAGTACCAGAGTAAATACAAATCATTTGTATTTACTCTGATAGTACTAAATGTATGAAAGCTGGAAACATTAGGTAAAAATTTACCTATTATTTTTTATTCTATAACCTATTATTAATGCCGTGTTATAGAGCTCATGAAGCGCTTTCAGGATCAGTAACTAGTTTTTTTTTAAATATTTTGTATGGTTTATAAACAATCCAGTGAGATCACTTATCGTTTCCACCCTGTATGGCGCAGTGTAAACAAACATGTTTAAGGACATTTATTTGTTATTATTTTACTTAACAACAAATTATTGCGAACATTTAATTAATTTGTAGGTATACATACCTGAAAATACCAGTGGTACAGCACAACACCATACACACATCCAATTGAAACTAAAATTTGAATAACCAGCCACACAATAACATTGCAAACTTGAGCCTGGCCAAAGAGTTCTTTGCCATTTTTTATACATAACATGGATTCTGTAACCATAATAGCTCCATATACCCAACATTGGGTACCAACTCTTTTGCAGTTCGGATCTGTTACGTAAATATAATATTGCCTGTAAATAAATCAATTTTTAAGTCACGGTATAATATAATTTAAGACTTAATGTAAAACGTCAAAGTGCTAGAAATAATAATTTAAGTCCTTAAAATTAAGTTTAAAAAAAAGAAAATAATATGGACATAGCTATTGTATTAAAGGAGTTATGTAGGTAGGTAGGTAGATCGTTTCATTCACAAAGACGCGCCCCACAACTTTTTAGTTGATGGAAGCTCGGGGTGCGGGGTGTTTGATTCGAGCAATCCGAGCATCATTAGGCGGTTCACACTGCGCCGCGCTCCGTCGCGGAGCGCGGGGCGACAGATTTAGTAATTGTATGCAAGTACCTCAGTTTGTATGGAAAACACGCGCGGCACTTCACACTGACAACGCGTCCGCGCGCGTGATTTTTATATGAAATCACGCGCTCCGCGGCGGAGCGCGGCGCAGTGTGATAACCGCCTAAGTGCCTTTTCACACGTTCCGGTTGCCGGCTATCCGGCGCCGGCTACCCGGCGTCAAATGAGCTTTCACACCGTGTGATCAACCGGGGCGTGTGAATCACACGCCCCGGTTGATGACGGCAGTATCGACTAGAGAGCCGACAAGAGTACAGTCTCGTTCATTTCATACTTTCAAAGATGGACCGTGAACAAATAATTGCAATGTGGCTTTTATATCGAAGACGAAAATAATCTGCGCCGGAAAGAAATATCAAGAAATTATTGGGTTCATCCAATTAATATGAAAAGAAAAGCATTAGGTGCATTCCCAGATCTACGAGCACTTGAAGACAGGTTTTTCAAGTACTTCAGAATGTCTATAATAACTACTTTTGACGAATTACATAACCGTTTGAAGAACTCTTTGCAACGTCAGGATACAAAAATGAGAAACTGCAACTCAATCGTGCGACAGAACTACTCGCAGACTGTACTTGGGCGACTGATCGGCCGGCGCGTGTGAAAGCTAGTTGCGTGTTCCATACACCAAGCACTGTCAGTTCGGCCGCCGGCTAACCGATGCCCGGCGACCGGACGTACAGTGGTGGATCCGGCGCGCACCCGGCGACCGCCTGCCGGATTAATTACGCCGGAACATGTGAAAGCTACGTACCATGCCCATACACTTCACCACCGGGTACCCGGCGCCGGATAGCCGGCAACCGGAACGTGTGAAAAGGCACTTATTGTAGTGTGCGTGTGCAGTCATGGATACTGTCATGATGTCTATGGATGACGTCTCTATAGAAACACTTTTTTTACTAATAAAAAATGATGGATTAGTGGAATGCTGTATATATGTTTATATAATAATATTGGCGATCTTGGACATGGAAACAAATTAAAAATAATAATTAGAGCAGCCCTGAAGGGCAGCATTACACGAACACAAAATATTTGTAGTATAGCCTGACCAGGAACATAAAAACCCTGGCATAGAGGCGCGTCAATTGCATTTGATAGTGCAACACTCACTGAGTACAGTCGTACCTGTGTTAAATTAATAGGCTAACTTTATGTATCAGGATTTAGGATTACGGGCTAATTTGATATTTTCATAAATTAACGAAAAAATATTATTATAGGTAACCTGGTTTAAATAAATTAAATGAAACCATCAATCGAGCTAGTAGGATTTATTTTATTATTCATCAATAATCAAATTCAGAACTTGAATATTCAACTGCAATGTCTGATCATGAACGCTTCAAACTCGGTACTTCTTTCCCAATTCCATAAAATTCAACACTTAGAAAGTAACAAAAAAAAAATAGGTAGTTGAAACAAACCACAGCTAATTTTCATAGTGGACTGTACTTACGATAAACATGTCAGTCAATTTGACAACCTTTGTCGGAAACATTATTCAATGAAAATATTGTCCGAACCCTTAGTATTTCTCTTCGACAAATACTTTAACACATTGTGAACCACTTTTCTTTCACGACTATAAAAAAATTTTAGCAATTTAATTCACAAAATCAATTGCGCGCATTTAAAATAAAGTTTGTTTACACTTTGACAGCAATAGACTGACATGCAAGGTGACATGTTAATGAAGTTTTCAGTTACTGTTGCCATTAAAAGAAATTAGTACCATTAGTTTTCCGCAACATGGCGAGGGTTATTATGTTCCTGGTCAGGCTATACAATGACTGAAATCTCCGACGAAGAGATTACATTACGAAACTCCCCGCACCCCGCGTTTCCCTCGCCCAAAAAGTGGTAGGGCGCGTCTTCTTGGAAGAAAAGATCTATAGTGTGAGTCTTGATAAAGTGCAAAGGGTGAAACTAGACCCAAAAAAAAATTCTGTATTTTTTAAAATAATTTATTCCTTATTGCAGCGGTACCCGAATGGTGGTCCGCGGAACCCTGGGGTTCCGTGGAAAGGCCGCAAGGGTTCCGTAAAAAATATTATCCCACGTTTCGTGACCGATGTTGTTCGCTCGCACCCACTTGTTTACGCACAAGGGAGGGGCAGGGCTTTTTTTTTTTTTGAAGGGACGCGCGCTGGTAGCTTGAGGAGCTTTTCCAGCTTCACCGGGCAGAGTGGCGAGTACAGAAGGTACTCTAGCCGTTTAGCGATCGTCGGTGCGCGTGCCGACGAGGCCGAGTGTGGGCAAGCCCAGGCTCGTCCGCGTCGGTCGCAGACCGACGTTCGCGATCGGGCCGTATCGAGCGCATAAGGCGCCCGATCAGTGGCGAACCCAACTAGAGGGTTGCCCACCGCGGTGTTGGACCAAAGTCCAGCCTACGGCGGGCTCACTCTAGTGGGCCCGATCGAGGGGACTACGGACGCGGCCTGAGGGCGCCACGGTAGGCTCGGACCTCGGCTCAGGCCGTGTCCGGGGGACGGATAGGGGAGAAGCAGGGCGTGCGGGCGGAGTAGTACGGGGGTTCCGCTAAGAAAAGTATAATCAACTAGCTTTCCGCCCGCGGCTTCGCCCGCGTGGATTTTTGTCTGTCACAGAAAAACTTTATCGCGCGCGTCCCTGTTTCAAAAACCGGGATAAAAACTATCCTATGTTCTTTCCCGGGACTCAAACTATCTCTATGCCAAATTTCATCAAAATCGGTTGCGAGGTTTAAGCGGGAAAGCGTAACAGACAGACAGACAGACAGACAGACAGACAGACAGACAGACAGACAGACGAGAGTTACTTTCGCATTTATAATATTAGTTGGGATTAGGGTTCCTTGGCAAAAAAAATTGGGAAACCCTGCCTTATTGTAAAGAAAACGTCATAACTTTTGAACTAAGTGGTAGGTATATCCTGATAAAATAAAAACAGTAATAATGCTAAATAACTGGTGATACTAATAAAATACCCAGAAAACGGCAACAAGTAGGTAATAATAAAAAGTTATTTTTGTGAAAAAAAGTAATTAATTATTTTTTTTTATTATTCTATAAATTTCTCCAAATAATGCCCCTATTACAGGTGATTTTTATTACTTTGTATTATTCTCTATCGTATTACCTACCTTTGTAAAAACCAAAAATATCATGTCTCTATCCCTATCACAAAGTTTGCAATGAGCGTTTGAACAAAGGCCATCGAAGGGGCATTGTTTGGATATTTTTTATGGATTTTTTTTTCTTTTAATTACTTATTGTATAGAAAACGTAATAACTTTTAAACTAAGAGGTATATCCTGATAAAATAAAAACGATAATAAAGCTAAATAACAGGCAATACTAGAAAATACATAAAATAGCCAGAAAATGGCAACAAATAATAAAAAAATGTTACATTTTGAGATACATCTGCATTTTATTTCGTGTTTTATTGGTTATTTCGATAAATTTCTCCAAATAATGCCCCCATAACAGGTGGTTTTTTAACTTTATGTTATTTTCTATCGTATTGCCTTTGTAAAACAAAAGATCTCATGTCTCTATTCCTATAACAACGTTTGCAATGAGCGTTTGTACTAAGTCGCACCGGGCGCGCCATTCAACGCTTCGTTAACAACGAAGCTGAAAGTGACTCTAGATTTGAAATTTGGATAAGAACAAGTTAGGTTTCAAATAAAAACAAAAGATATCAAAGTAAAATAAGCATTTTAATTAAAATTGTCTCTACCTGAGTCGGAGAATAATGTGGTGGCAGGCCTTAGTTCAAATGAACTTAGCAAATATTGTGATAGGGATGTTTTACAAAGATAATACGATAGAGAATAACATCTATACTTATAATAAATCTGTAGAAAGGTCAATTCTGTACATGAAATATATTTTCAAAATAACTATCAGGGGGTGATTAGTGATCGACACTGATGCCAAAAATGCAATCAGTAAAATTTTTGTCTGTCTGTATGTTCCTTATAGAAACAAAAACTACTCGACGGATTTTAACGAAACTTGGTACAATTATTCTTCATACTCCTGGGCAGGTTATAGTATACTTAGGAATTCCCACGGGAACATGAATAAGCGGGAAAATCTTTTTGTATGAAAAATCTAAACCGCTTAAGTTAGACGCTTGAAATTTGGCATGCAGGTACCTTAGTAAACTTAAAGCTTAGTTACAACAGGATATGGCAAAATTCCCATGGGAACGGGAGTTAGCGGGAAAAAACATTTGTATGAAAAAATCTAAACCGAAGGGGGTAAAACGGTATCCACGCGTACGAAGTCGCGGGCGGCCGCTAGTAAAGTAATAAAAGTCACCTGTTATGGGGGCATTATTTGGAGAAATTTATCAAATAACCAATAAACACGAATTAAAATGCAGATTTTTCTCAAAATGTATATTTTTTTAATTATTTGTTGCTGTTTTCAGAGTATTTTATGTATTTTTTAGTATCGCCTGTTATTTAGTATTATTAGGTACTGAAATTTTTGGAATCTATGTGTCGTTAAAAATAGGTCTAGTTTCACCTATTTCCATATGTGCAATTTATCAAGACACACACTGTATAAAAAATAGACATTTTAGACCTTTGATATGTGACAATAAAGACAAATTATTATCATCTTTTGAGTTTTTTTCCTTGTTCTTTTAGTTTTTAAGTTACTGCCTAGTATTTAAAAAAAATTTTTTTCAATAATATTTCACCCTAATAATAACTCCTTACAAGATTATGTTCTAATTCCGAGTCACCCTGTATAATAATAATATTAGTATACAAGATAGGTAGAGGTACATTTACATTACCTTACGGATGGTGCCACGATAACTCCTATTAAACAAAGGCGGGCAATAACCAGAGGATGAGATGGAGGCATTTCAAATATGTGCTTCAAGAAAAACGTGTTAAGTTCCGATATTTGCCAAAATACCACTAACTGGCTTAGGGCAAAAAATCGCATATAAGTGCATGTTGGGTCTAGCCAACGGACAGGAGCCCAGTGCACTGGAGTAAATTGAAGAATTGCTCTCTTTATCTTTCCCGTCGTCGATGAGATATCCCTAGAAATAGAAAACAAACATCAGATTACATCAAAACTGGTTTCATGTATTCACTATTTGAAAATTTGATTTGTCGCGTTGGTTTGATTGAAGGTTGTAGCTTAAAAATGAGCTTTAACTTAGTTTATACTCATATATTTTTTTTAATAATATATTACTTTTGGAACTTAGAACTTGCCTTAAAATCACCCTGTATAGATAAAGCCGTTAAAAGATGTTAAAATAAACTAGAAAAAATTAAGTAAGCGCTCCTGCACACGACGCGCCGCCGCCGCCGCGCCTTTGCCCTGTTTATACGCGCAATTTCGAATTTTTTTTACTGCTTCTTGCGATATAGGATAAATACGATTTTTATGGACGTTTTAAATACCTACCTGCGCTTTATATGCTGAGATGATATTTTAATAATATGATATACCAGCAAATGTCGTCTGATATGATAAGACAGCAGCATTACGTAAAAGGTAGGGTAAGATGGGGCACAGTGTTACAAAAAAAATATACGGGACTATAATGACAAAAATATTGTTTCAATCAGCTAGTTTTTGGTATGAATATAAATATTAACAATCCCTCTTTAATTAAAATAGCTCAAACATTAACATTATTAGGAACTACTAAATTTAAATTGTACTTTAAATAAATTAGTCGATTGTAACACTGAGCCCCGTATCTGGGGTAGTCTGTTACAGGGTAAGGGGCGCAATGTTACAACATAAAATAATAGGTTCAGTTCAAGTGGAAAATAGAAACGATTGTCAATTTTGCCATTTCGACGTAAGTAGCTAACGTCGTCGTCGTATCCTCAATATCTGGCAGTAATTTTCTAAAATAATGCTTTCAACCATCAAAATCGCTTCTGCCATATCTTTTTCACTGTGAAGACTATAATCTGTCTTCCTCTTACGATTCCGCACTATTTTCTTTTAATACCTTGAAATGGTTAAAAAACATTTTGTACTTGGGGCTGACTTTTACAGTGTCACACAGTGCCCCGTAACACAGTGCCCCAGAGAGGCAAACCAAATTGAAAAATTCGAATTATTATTTTAAGGTATGTTTACAACAAACAATTAACGGTAATATGTAGCTAAATAAATAGAAAAATAAAGAAAAATATCAACATTGACCTGAAAGACCTGAATACATCACGTCCGGCAAAAAATTAAAAACTTTGAAACGGTTTTTTCGACGTTTAATAAAACAAAAACAATTTTTGTTTGTTAATTTTCAAGCGCGGCACAAACTGTGGCAGGAACAACGGTTCAAAGATGGCGGCTTATGAGCTTGACATACGTGTATACCAACATCATACAACTAATAGAAAGGGACGGAGTAATGTGCATTGTAACATTGTGCCCCGTGTAACATTGTGCCCCACCTTACCCTACCTATTTCTTTTCTCCAAATTCTTACCTTATGCTAACCCATTTATACTCTCTCATTTCCAGAGCTTTACATATTTTAAGTCCGCACCATATTCCGAAACCATTGCAAATCAACACATCTAATATTACTGAATCCCACCAGCATTCTAAGAAATTGGGCAATAAATGAGCAAATGCAATTTCCGTGATTTCCCACATAATAGATATAGCCCACAATAAACCTGCATGTCTGAAAAGAATTGCTTTGAACATCCATCCTAGAAAATGTCCCCATGCAAAAACATCAACGTGTGACCAGACTTTGGCAAAACTTATATCGGAACAATTAACTGCATATTCCTGGAACAATAAAAACAGTTTTGTAATAATTTACTATTGAAATATTAATTTTCACTAATGATGACATATTCACCGTTAATTCACCTAAGTTTATAATTATGTGATTATTTTCACTTAATACTTTTTATATTATTGACTTTAAAAGATTTTGATTTGATTTTTGATTCTCCATCGAACTTGCATTATCTCCCGAAATGTGGGTACCTACCTTAGTATTTCTATAATCCAAGCATACTACCTATTACCGAGGTTCCACGTAATTCACGCATGAACAAAAAATGCAAGACAGTAAAAATTAGGAAAAAACTATTGGTGCAATATGGAAATGTAAGAGAGCATCTTCGCAATTTCAATCTTACTATGAATAAAATATGTATAGCATAACTTTGTTTTTACCTTGTCCATGTCTATGTGGAAATTGCGTAGATTAGGATCAACCCAGTACATTATCTCGTACACTGTTGAGTGACTTTGAAATAATAGGAATAACAGTGCGAGCAAATAAAGAACTGACAGTCCGAACACAATTCTCCAAACAGCGGGATGAGGTCTAGTAAATGGTCCATTTGGAAATGTCAATACTGATATAATTAAGAAGAAAAATACTACACAGCATATGCCAGACCATATATTCTCTTGGATACTGGATTCATCTCTGAAATTAAAAGAAATAGAAACATTTAACTACTATTTATTGGGAATAGAAATTCTTTTTTATCTATACTAATATTATAAAGAGGAAAAGTTTGTGTGTTTGTATATTTGTTAAATTGTATTTATTTAATTGTGTTTATTATTCAATATTACAATTCAGTTTGAAAAAAAAAATGATTGTAATACTAAGTACATTTACCTAATCAGCAGCAATAACTCAAAAGAAACTGCATAAAAAATACCGTCAATTTTTTAAAATTATAACCATAGGGTCATTCCATGACAAATGTTACCGAGGGTGAAAAACTAAATATGTTCTTTTCGCATTAAATCTGATGAATTTTGAAAGTAAACATTCCAAATTATAATGTGCAACAAAAAAAATCTGAAAGAAACAAGTAATTTTTAAGTTAAAAGTCAACGTACGCAGGGCCGCGTGACGTCACTATATCCGAATCGAGCGCAGCCGGCGTACTATTGGGATGGAAAATATTTTTTTCCTAGCTGGAACTATCAGTTTTAGAAAAAAACTTTTAATAACATTTATTCATCAAAATAACCTATCGACCAGTAATTTTTAAAAATAAAAATTGTGAAAAATAAGTATCGCTATGTCCAAAAACCACATTTTCATAGGATTCGATGCAATGCGGAGACGCGGTTGGGGTGAGTGTAACTTAATGATTGTTTGTATTGAACATAATAATACATAATAATATGATGCTAATACCCAGTTTCTGGCCTGGGGGGGGGGATAAGTCATACCCAGCTTATAGCCTGGGGGGAGGGGCAAGCCTTACCCAGCTNGACCTCCCACTAGCGCTGGCATCGGAAAAGGAGTCATATTTCTCAATTTAAGACTTTTTTGAAAAGTCGACTTAACACTAAAATTAAGGTATTGCTAAAAAGTGTCGATGTTTGGCATTTCCAATAAATATCGTAATTAGAAATTAAAGTAATCCTATTTCAAGCCAAAAACAATAGAAAAAGCTATATTCTGAGGAAAAATTAAACTTGAACGTTGTATATTTAAAAAAAAAAGCTGCTTCGTAATTTCAAACCAGAATTCGCTCTATTTGTGTTTATTTGTTGTACTCCTTATTTTATAGTACCTAGAGACTAATAAAGCACCGATTTTATCGATAAAACGCGTTGAACTTTCGTACTCGTAACACCCGAAACAGAACCATTGTAACACCCGAAACAAAGAAAAAATGTATAAAAAAAATAGTAAAACGTTTTATTTAACAGCACAGTGATTGTATGTTACATGGTTTGTAAATTTCATACTTTAGAAGTCCTGTAAGTTTTAGGTATGATTCCTTAAGAAAATTCGCTAAATTTCGGAGTAAATGCAGCAACAGTCAGAACATAGAGGCAAAATCTCGTAACGCCCGAAACGCACACTTTTCGGCTCATATTTTCGTTATCCTACATTCTAAGCTGTCTAACTTTATTATTTAGATAAAACAACTAAAAACCGGCCAAGTGCGTGTCGGACTCACGCACAAAGGGTTCCGTACCATTGATTTATGAAATTAAAATTATTATTTTTTAATTTAAGTTATTTGTATGAAAGATTACGCGGTAATAAGCGGTTTACGATTTACGAGGTATTAAAAAAAAACTACTTACTAGATCTCGTTCAAAACAATTTTCGTTGGTAGTTTTTTTTTATTTTCTTTATTAGGAAAACATACAGCTTATATTATTTATAGTAATGTTGTATGTAGTATGTTTTTTTTAGATTTTTCATTTTCTTATTTTAGACGTTAGAGGGGGGGGACCAACTTTTTTCCACTTTGGAAGCGTCTGTCACGCAAACTATTCGGTTTAGAAAAAAAGTATTTTAGAAACCTCGATATCATTTTTGAAGACCTAACCATAGATACCCCACAGTGTGGGGTATCTATGTTTGATGAAAAAAAAAATTTTTGAGTTTCAGTTCTAAGTATGGGGAGCCACCAATATTTATTATTATTTTTTTATTTTTGCATCAAAATCTTAATGCGGTTCACAGAATATATCTACTTACCAAGTTTCAACAGTATAGCTCTTATAGTTTCGGAAAAAAATGGCTGTGACATACGGACGGACAGACAGACATGACGAATCTATAAGGGTTCCGTTTTTTGCCATTTGGCTACGGAACCCTAAAAACGGACAGATTAAGGCACTAAAATTATTATTAAAATACTATTTCAAAATACATGAAATTGTTGAATATGTGTGTACGAAACGATGGAATGACCCGTTTATTCCCGATGTCCCCCATTATTTGTCCACCACTGGTGGACATCGAGAAAAAAAGTTGCAATTTCCACCAGTGGGGGACAGCGCTACTGAAATCTTCCCGTTGGGCCCTACTGGTGGACACTGAGAAGAAATGAGTTGCTCTGTCCCTCAGTGGTGGACATCGAAACCAAAAAAGTTCCGTTGTCTCCCACTATTTGTTTTGTTTTCGTGATTATTAAAAAATATTTTTTTTTAATTCGTATCAAATATAATTCTCAGTTTTTTAACATCCCACCTTTCCTATTTAGTCGGCCGTTTGGTGTAGTGGTTCGAAACGGACTACTATTCCGGAGGTAGCGGGTTCGATTCCCGCACAGTACAAACATTTGTGTGCATGAACATATTTGTTTGTATTGGACTGGGTGTTTTTTTCTATGTATAATAAGTATGTATTTACAAAAAAAAGTATTTAAGTATGTTTATATCCGTTGTCTAGTACCCATAGTACAAGCTTTGCTTAGTTTGGGACTAGAAGCGTAGTGTAAAATGTCCAAGGATATTTATTATTATTATTATTTATTTATTTATGTAAACTTTTTCAATTTGTCGTGAACTAGATCCTGCAATTTCCGACATTATTACAGATAATAAGTGCAAAATAGTAACATTACCGACACAATAATTTCTGATAACATGATGAACATTGTGGGTAGTTGGAAAATTTAAAATGACAAAACCGTTCCGATTAACGCACACTTCTAGGGACGTCAGTATAAATTAAGGATTGTTTTAAACTATAATAAAAATGCTTTAAAAATGTATGTATTATAATTATTAGTATAAGATTTACTTAAAATGTTTGTATTCATGAACACAAATATAATAGGTAATTGGTTATCGTAAATATTATAATATTAAGTTAGTTTTATTTCAAATTCAATTTTTTATTGCACATTAAGTGTCTTTACACAAGGTCTTAAATCAATAACAATTAAACTTCAAACTAAATAATACTTAAACAGTTAACAATGTATAGATAAGTTTGTAAGTAAATATAAGAATTATTTTGAGAGGCATGGTTCAGTAATCGAGCGGAGGTCAATAAAAAGGCAATCAAACAGTCCAATTACTAGCACGGGTCAACACAAATCAATCGGTTATTGATCACGAAACTTCACAAAAAAACAAAGGAGAGAATATGTCAACAGATCGCCAAAGCAAAAAGCATACAGACCTCGTATAAAAACACAATATAAAAAAAAATACATATCTATTTGTTTGTAACCAAATTCTATTATTAAAATTCTAAGGCTGAGTTGCACCATCTTACTTTAACTTTAACAAACGTCAAAATTCTGTCAAACTCCATACAAAAAGCACCGGTTACCGTTATAGCTACGGTCAAAGTTAGGTGGTGCAACTCAGCCTAAAACTAAGAAAGATTGAAGAAAAAGAAACATTTCGTTTTAAACCCTAACCGTATGACAATAAAGTGCACAATGGTATTTCGTATTGCAACCTAAGCCCTGATTGTCTCTTATTGGTCGTAGTAAAAATATAGTAAAATGCGTAACCAATTAGAGACGGGGTGAGCACGTGACCGGAGCGATGCGCTTACGCTAAAATTTCTACAAAGTGTTCAGGCGGAAGAGTCCCCGATAGCACAGAATAAGTAATAGTACAGGTACAGAAGGATTACTCCGCAAGACGATTTAAATAAATGCGAGTCTTGCTACGACGCGATACAGTGGAATTCAGCTCGCACAGCATTACGTACCTACAATTTTATTCACCTACAAGTTTTGTATATTGAAGTAAGGTGGTTATACATATGGAACGATATGTGATCTCACTCGATTATTTCTAAACTATACAAGATATCGAAAAACTAGTTACTGATTCTGAAAGTGCTTCACGAGGTCTTTCAAATGGTACCAATAATAGGTAACAGATTATGGAAGCTGGTAACACTGAATTTTTGGATTTTGTAACTTCTTGTTTCCACCCTGTATAATCCGGCTGTATCTCCAGGTCACCTAGATACATTCCATAGCAGCCGTAATAGACATTTAGGTACATACACTTACCAATTTTGGTGATAAATAGGCATTTTGTATTAGTTTTTGTATAAGGCCTGAACAAAAACAAAGGTTAATATTTTGGTGTTATACATAGATTTCGAATATAAAAAATATATAATTTAACTAATTAAGACATGACAAAAAAATGAGGTATGTCTCGTTTCTGTCGGGCCTGGGTCACAGATGACCGTTCTTCTTTGTTACTGTATTTGTACTTTTTGACATAAGATTTTTATTTGATTTTTTAGTTGATTTTGCCGTATTTAAAAGAATATTTCAGCGCAGGACCGTTCATTGTGGAAAACCTTGGGGGAGGCCTTTGTCCAGCAGTGGACGTCATTTGGCTGAAACGAACGAAACGAACGAAAAGAATATTTTATGTTTTTGCTTTATTTGTCTGATTTAAAGTTTTAAAAACATGTTTATGTAACACATATGCAATAGTATTCATGAATAATACAATAAAATAATACTATGGCTTTCATACAAAATTGATATATTTTTGAACCCTGTTATCAACCGATAATTATATCCACCTATTATTATCAAGATAATCCACCTATTATTAAGATAATTATCGTGATAATTATCATTGATAATTATCCTTTCGAACCCTGCTTTGGACCACTATTTACGCCACACCCTGTATAAGTAAAAAAATTACTGAAGCCAAATATACCTATTATTTAGTATACTGTAACAAGGATAATAAAAAATTCTTAAAATCTGTCTTATTAAAATTTGTTTTCATTAAACATTGTTTTATTTTGTAAGTATGGTCACCCTAAAATCTAAATAGTAGTATGATACGGCTAAATGTGGGCTGCCGTATTGAAGAACGTATAGAATGATAATCCGGCTAAACGTTGAACCGCCGTATTACAAAACAGAGCTGTAATGGAAAATGCCTAGCTGTAATGTAAAACGGCAGATTATACAATCCGACTGCGACATGTATCTAACAGACGCGCTGCCGAAAATCTCATACTATGTGACAGCGGATGCATGCCTATACACATTGTAAAAACTGCTGTTGTGCTTCTAATGCCCTAATGTGAAAGCACTAGTACATTGTTTATTATTGAATTATTATAAAAACTTTGCATATAAAGCCTTAGAAAAATTTATGAGAATTCCTATAGATAAGTTACTGAGTAACCAACTGGAATTTTGTCATTTTAATACTTTATTATTAAAAAGTTGTTAAAGTTCTAAGAAGGGTCTAGCTAGGACAAAATATTAAGTGTCACTCACCTGACAAAAGCTGAATAGATAACTGATGCAATGGACACTGCCAGGAGAGTAATAGTATGCGGCCTGTAGAAGAACTCCAAGGATATGTCATCAACTGGTCTTTCATTAATCGAACTGAATGCATCCACAAAATCGGTAGGATCTTTATTACTTCCTGGAGTTAATATTTCATTCACGTTTTGCATTTTTAGTGTTTGGATTAAAAATTATGAAAGCAAAGTCTGGTAATTTGTTTCATACTACATACTATAATTTTTGTTACACTTTTTTAAATCTTGATATGAGTAATATCGTTTTTTTGGACCAAGTGAAATAGAAATTATAAAAATGTATTAATCACATACACGAGGAGGGTTTCAATTCTTTCGGCCAAAGTACGTACCTACTGCCGCGAAGCTATGACAGTATTGACACTGACAGTTGTCTGTCAGCCTAGTGATGGTCAACTCGAGTACCTAACTCGAGTTAACTCGAGTTGGGCGTAACTCGAGCCCACTCGAGTTGAATTCTCTCTGACTCGAGTTCGTAAACTGTATGGAACCGACAGAAACTGCCGGTTATTGTTGTAGATTTTTGTGTTTTATGTTCTGTTTTTGAAAAATGCCGGGTCCTAAAAGAAAATCTTTAGTTTGGGACGTATTCGAATCGCCGGAGAGTGGACGCGTTGCGTGTAAACAGTGTTCAGATTCATTCAAATATAGTGGAAATACGACCACATTATTAAACCACATTAAAAAAAGCATCCTAATGTTGCCATCGAGGAAAGTCAGAGTTCATTATCAACAATGAAAGTACCTAATATGAGTACTTCGACTGATTCATCGCAGTTACTTGTATTGACAACCACATTGGATGTTGAGCCTCCTCAAAAAAGGTTAAGGCACACTCAAACCCGCGGAGCGATTGTGTAAGGTTGTTCAGGTTGTTCATGTATGGGAAATGAATACAATTTTATTGATCATCAATCGTTTACCTAAATTCGAAATTTTGACCATTCCATGACTGAAAAGTGACCGGTCGTCAGCGTTGCCAGTTTTTTTTTTCGCCAAGTCGGGACTTTGGTACTTTTTGAGTGAAAATAGCGGGATTCTTCCGTCAAAAGCGGGACATAGTAAAAAAACGTATATAATCAAAGGTTTTCAAATATTTATCCTTTTATTTGACTTAAATTACGTTTACGTGACAATAGATAGCAAAAGTAGCCATAGAAAATGTATTTTAACAAAAAATAATATTTTATATCAGATTTACTCTATCGTTAAATTCGTCTTTAGAATAAAAAAACAAAAAAAAAACAGAATCGAAATAAAAAAAATATTCTTTAGAATAATATGGCGTTTCAAACAATAGTCTGGTGAAGTGAGTGTCTCTCTCCGAAAAGCGGGACAGCGCCTGTCCCGCGCGGGACATTTAAATTTGATTTAAAAATCGGGACGTCCCGCCAAAATCGGGACGTCTGGCAACGCTGCCGGTCGTATAAAAACGTTTCATGGATTTGCGTTTTATTATCGAAAAACATTCACTAAAACTCATTTTTTTAAACAAGTAATAAATCAAATTCATGTTTAAAAATGCAGTTTGACATGATTTTTAAATTGTCACTATTAATATTTTTTACTGAATAACCTGTAAAAGTTAATTCTACAATTTCTGAAAAATCACCTAAAAGTAACCTTTTCATTAGTGTAACCTAAAAGTAACCAATGCAGTTCAAAAGTAACCTATAAAAGGTTACAAAAGTAACCTTCTGGCAACACTGCAGTGTCAGCTCAGCTTCACAGATTTATCATCTGTCACTGTCATTACATCTTTTTTTAAAGTTTTACGGCTTGTAGAAATCTGCATTGCCACCAAATAAAAAGGATGAAATAAGAAAGGGAGTGCCTCCGCTGCCGGCGCCGCACAGTAGTTTGATATTAAAAAAAGGTGGACATACGATCGAAAGTCATAATTTCACCGAAACAAAAATTGTTTTGGATAGCATTTTGAATGCTGATCAACATTTGTCATTATGCATTTTTCGATAAAACGAGCCTTTCATGCTTAAAAAAAATATGACAAGAAAATTTGTATGGAGAAAAATCTTTTTTATTTTTTTTCTGGCTACTGTTGCAAACTGTAGCGGTCAAACCTTATGTAGTCGTAAGTATTGATGTGCCGTTCCCGAGAACGCTCTCTCAGCTGAGAATATTCTCGGGAGCGTTCCCGGGAGCGTTCTCCTAAGTGAGAAAGGTTGAGAATCATGTTTATCAAATGGAAATAAACAAACTTTCTTAAGTAAAATAGTATTAAATTAAGTCAACAGATAAGTCTATATTAAACAATACACTCTATTTGCAGTGAAAGGCTATATTCTCAGTGTTCCCGAGAATATTCTCGGGAACTTTCTCGGCAATATTCTTGGCAACTGCACCTTTATTATATTTTATTTTTTTCGTCGTGAAATGTCGTTTTAATGATATGTAAGATGACAGAAATTTCTTTTTCCACGTAATTAAATAATGTAACTGTCCATTTTTTCGTTTTTAACACGCTCTTATTAGGTCGTCGTGTATGTAACTAACTATGTAATGGAATCTTAGAATCTGAATTACACGCACTTCTAAGTATTGTATCATCATGAAACTTGGAAATTATATGTAGATTAGAAATGTCAATACAATATTGTGGTACCAGCTGGTCTGATGGTGGGACTGGAAGGTGGCTAAAAGAAGTCCTAAACGAAACGGCGGAATCACATCGAGTTTGGGTTCATTGGATATCTTTTCGAGATCTTTAAGTGCTAGATAATGTTCAGGGTCCTAATGATGGAGTCAGGAGGTAGCCATAGGAACTCGTAAATGAAACTCATCGAGTTTGGGTTCGTTGGATTTGTCTTTTCGAGCACTTTAATGCTAGATGATGTCCAGGGTCCTGATGATTTTTGGCTTTTTAGTGCAGTTAGTAATTAAAAGCGTGTTATTAGTTTTTTAAACTATTCTTATTTGACATTAAGGTCATATTTCACAATCGCTTAGTAAGGGCCTGTTTCGCCACTTCTGGATAAGTTGTGGATAGCCTGTCTGACGAATCATTTGACACATTTTTATAGAAAATAAGTGCTAGCTAGATTGATCCGACACTTAGAAGAATGGTAATACTCCTCTTCAAAAAAGGTGACAAAACCTTGTTAAAGAATTATAGACCCATTTCGCTTCTGAGCCATGTCTATAAGCTGTTTTCGATAGTCATTACGAATTGTCACGCTAGCAGGCTCGACAACTTTCAGCCCCCCGAACAAGCCAGTTTCCGAAAAGGCTTTAGTAACTACCATATACCATAATAATATACGCAACGGCAGATTATACGGAAGATCAAGGAGTATAATCAGCCACTTTGCGTTTGTAAACTATGAGAAAGCCTTCGATTCATTTGAAACATGGGCAGTGCTTCAGTCTCTTCAATTGTGCCAAATTGACTATTGATACATTAAAGAGTTGAAAGGCTTGTACAAACACGCCACAGTGACAGTCCGTTTTAAGATCAGGACCCGAAACCTATCCAGTTGCAGCAAGGAGTGAGACAGGGAGACGTCATCACCACCGCCCTGGAAGATGTTTTCAAGCTTCTGGGCTGGAGCGGATTCAGCATAAATATCAACGGCGAGTACATCACCCAGACATCAGACGATATCGTAGTTATGGCTGAGATCGTGGAAGATCTAGGCACAATGCTCGATGGCCTCAACAGAGTCTCTCAACAAGTGGGTCTCAAAATGAACATGGACAAGATTTAAAAATCATGTCTAAAGACCGTGTTGCACCCACTCCTCTATAAGTTGGAGACTACACTCGAGGTTGTTGACAATAATGTATACCTGGGACAAACAGTCCAGTTAGGTAGGTCCAACTTCGAAAAAAAAGTCAATCATCGAATCCAGCTCGGCTGGGCAGCCTGTGGGAAGCTTTACAATAATATTTTCACGCGGATTCTCCGTCGCATCGCCACTCTGCTTTAAATCCACTTTGAATCCGCTTGCAATCTGCCAGGGTGGCAAGGGCCTTAAAACTCAGAGGCACACGGATGTTCAAATACCGTAGCCGAATCCTAAAGCCGCGGCACGCGTTCGCCATGAAAAGAGTGAGCAAGACAGCAATATCTCACTCACACGTTTCATGCCTTATTTATAACGACTAGTCTTAACGCCTAGTTAATAAAACATCGAAACATTACAGATGATATCACATAATATAAACAACAAAATTAAAATTAAAACTAAATGCATTCTGTCGAGAACACTGAGAATATTCCCGGGAGCGGTCTCGGTTCTCGAGAATATTCTCACGGGGAATATTGCCGGGAACGAGAACTTTCTCAGCGGCACATCTCTAGTCGTAAGTACCTATGGTGCCTAACATTACTACATAAATACTTTTTGCGGGCACGCGCGGCCAAGCGAGTAATGGACATGCAAAATTTTAAATATTTTTATTTATTCATTATTGATTTTAATGCACTTAAAGTAATTATTAATAGATAAATATACTTAGTCTAACTTACTACAGCCCCCTATTACCTCATTTCACGCTAAAACCTTTCAAACTAAAACATAAGTTTGTAGGTACCAGGTAGTCTAAGTTGTTTTTATTGTCATTATAATATTCACTACTGGTCTACTGGTTATCGTGTAAGATAGATTAGGTAGATATCTACCCTTTACCGACATACATGATTAAAAAAAAGT